>NC_047526.1:1809520-1950910 GCF_902827115.2 Pseudochaenichthys georgianus | reverse complement strand
AAAGCGATACAAAAGTCATTACATTGAGCAGTTCACTGAAGACTTCTTCAGAATAAGATCCATCTAAAATATGCTTTCTCACCGCAGCCCTGAGGAGCAAAGGCCACTCACCTCGTGCAGAGCTTTGGCCTCCTGGAGGTTCTGCAGGCTGATTTTGAAGCCGTACGAGTTGGCTATGCTGGGTCCTTCAATCTGAGAGGTATCTTTCTTTGGCGCATTCAAAGCAGCAAACTGGTTCTGTGGAGGACAAGGAACGCATGATACATCGCGTTAAGTCAAACTTCTGAAGTGGAGCGGGGACACGCTTCATTCAGGGCATCAAGCTGGAGGAACACTGGGGGGCCGCAGGTACAGATCTACACCGCTGGTAGCCATGTTCAAGCTGCTGCCCTACTGAGGTGTGAGATGAGGGGAGGTCTTCTCTACTGAGGTGTGAGATGAGGGGAGGTCTTCTCTACTGAGGTGTGAGATGAGGGGAGGTCTTCTCTACTGAGGTGTGAGATGAGGGGAGGTCTTCCCTACTGAGGTGTGAGATGAGGGGAGGTCTTCTCTACTGAGGTGTGAGATGAGGGGAGGTCTTCTCTACTGAGGTGTGAGATGAGGGGAGGTCTTCCCTACTGAGGTGTGAGATGAGGGGAGGTCTTCTCTACTGAGGTATTAGATGAGGGGAGGTCTTCTCTACTGAGGTGTGAGATGAGGGGAGGTCTTCTCTACTGAGGTATTAGATGAGGGGAGGTCTTCTCTACTGAGGTGTGAGATGAGGGGAGGTCTTCTCTACTGAGGTGTGAGATGAGGGGAGGTCTTCTCTACTGAGGTGTGGGATGAGGGGAGGTCTTCTCTACTGAGGTGTGAGATGAGGGGAGGTCTTCTCTACTGAGGTATTAGATGAGGGGAGGTCTTCTCTACTGAGGTGTGAGATGAGGGGAGGTCTTCTCTACTGAGGTATTAGATGAGGGGAGGTCTTCTCTACTGAGGTGTGAGATGAGGGGAGGTCTTCTCTACTGAGGTGTTAGATGAGGGGAGGTCTTCTCTACTGAGGTATTAGCTGAGGGGAGGTCTTCCCTACTGAGGTATTAGCTGAGGGGAGGTCTTCCCTACTGAGGTATTAGATGAGGGGAGGTCTTCTCTACTGAGGTATTAGCTGAGGGGAGGTCTTCCCTACTGAGGTATTAGCTGAGGGGAGGTCTTCTCTACTGAGGTATTAGCTGAGGGGAGGTCTTCTCTACTGAGGTATTAGCTGAGGGGAGGTCTTCCCTACTGAGGTATTAGCTGAGGGGAGGTCTTCTCTACTGAGGTATTAGCTGAGGGGAGGTCTTCCCTACTGAGGTATTAGCTGAGGGGAGGTCTTCCCTACTGAGGTATTAGCTGAGGGGAGGTCTTCCCTACTGAGGTATTAGCTGAGGGGAGGTCTTCCCTACTGAGGTATTAGCTGAGGGGAGGTCTTCTCTACTGAGGTGTGGGATGAGGGGAGGTCTAAAGAAATCAACGTGTGGTCTGACCTTCATCTGTGTGGTCAGAAGCACTCTTTTCAGAGGGTCCGCTTGACTTCCCCTTCGCTGCTGGAGCCTCTGAGAAACGGGGTCCTCTGCAGCAGGAACACAACAGTCAGAGCAGAAAGGGACAGTTCATAAACAGCACGGCGTGCAGCCGGTCTGCCTACATTCTGTATCCATGACAACATTAGAAAGCTATACACTTTCTTGGCACACTAGCACACATTACATCAGGGTGAAACAGCACTTTTCTTACCCTCAGATTTGGGCGTGCTGCAAATGGGCTCCAGGTCCTCCTTGCTTCTCCGCCTCCGTCTTAAAAAGGGGGTGCTGGGAAGGAGGGGGGTGCTGGGAAGGAGGGGGGTGCTGGGAAGGAGGGGGGTGCTGGGAAGGAGGGGGGTGCTGGGAAGGAGGGGGGTGCTGGGAAGGGGGTGGGTGCTGGGAAGGGGGTGGGTGCTGGGAAGGGGGTGGGTGCTGGGAAGGGGGTGGGTGCTGGGAAGGGGGTGGGTGCTGGGAAGGGGGTGGGCACTCCCCTCTCCTTGGTTACTGAGATTCTCCATGGCGTTACAGAGCCTTGGTGACAGTGCTTGGAGGCAGTCTTCACTGAGCTGCTGTGGCCCCAAGGGGCTGGGCTGAGCGGACTGCTGCCAGGGAAGCAGCTCTGGGGATTCCAGACACGTGCTTTTCTCATCATCAGCATTGTTTTGGCTGAACGCCTGATCAATATCCACTTTGTGTGAAACGAGACTTAACTCTGAGGATTCACAGTGAATGCCTTTATTCTTCATGGGTGCTATGATTAAGGACAGGTTGCAGGTCTTTCTCCTTGGAGTCCTGGCCTTCTCTGCTGGACAGCTGGCAGCTGGGCTTCCCTCCACACCCCGCCCAGTCCTCCCATTCTTCAGCAGCCCTGTTTGTAAGCTCTCATACTGTCTCCTGGCTTCCAGCCACAGCTGCACGCGCTCTCTGCTCGGTGGGTCTCTGCAGGGCAGGAGGATGACCTTTTTGTTGCTGCCGGAGGACAGGTCATACTTGGCCTGCTCTTTGCTCGTGTCTGAGGCCTCAGATCCCTGGGCATGGGGGGGTGAAGTGACATTGATGTGGGGGTGCGCCATGGCTGAGAAGACTGTCTTCCAGAAATGGAGGCCCTCCAAAGAAAAGTCTCCACAGAACTCTGCTAGCTCCTTAGCCAGCCTAGTGCGCACCGTTAGCTTACGGCCGCCGACCTCCCTGAGGAGGAGACAGGGGAATGTGATTAATTCACTTTCATTTCATTAACTGCAATTAATTACAACTTCAGAAGTGGAGAACTATGTCAAACGGAGTGATATTAAATAATGCCCTGTAGATAATAATTATTAGTGCCACACAGATATACTGTAGGATTTTGCGGCAGTCACTGATTGGCATTTTGATTTTTTTTGTATTTTTAAAAAGGGACAACCTAATTTTGGTTACTTAAAACGTCCTTTAAGATCTTTAGCATCGTCATACTGCCATGTCTGTTCTCTCAAAATGTACAAAGCTACTTTTCATATTGTTTTTAAACCTTGATTGTTTACAACCATGTTGACTATCTTGCAGTCTCAGTTTCTCTTTGGGCACCAACTGTATATGCATGCTTGAAGGTTTACATGTGCACAATTTAAGCAACATGTACTTGTCACAATACTACAACTACTACAACTTGTTACATTAATAGTGGTCAAAAACTCCACAGGGTACCTTTCAGTAATCATTTACTCATCTGCCAAAAGATATGAAACAATATCTTTGAGATGCTAAAATCTGCAGAAACTATGATGCTGGTGTAACACTCAGAATACCTGTTTTTATATTAGAAGCTTCCAGATACAATGTAATGTATGTACATTTAGTCCACAATGTTCATTCAAAGGCCTATGCAAGATACCTTAAAATAATTATTACTTCAACATGTGGCCTTTGTATATATAGTCTTACATTGGTTTCCCTGGCGCATCAGAGGGGTCGCTGCAGAAGGGCTCCTGGAAGGTGGCCTCCGACATCTCCAGGTTCAGCAGAGTGCTGACGATCTCCTCCCGGTTTGGAGGGGACATGAGGGGCTTTAGAATGTGTGCTCCCCCTCCTGCTCCCCGCAGCAGCTGGCCCGCCCTGCCCTGGGATACAGAGCTGATGGAGCTCGGAGAGCTGCTGGGGGTGGTGGACGGCAGGCCTTCACTGCCCTCCAAAAGCTCCCCGGTTGGAGAGCCCTCATGATCAACGAATGAGGCAGAGCTTAAAGGCAGAGGTAGGACAGGGTCGAAGACGGAGAACAGCAGTTCTTTTCTCTCACAGTGAAAGTCTTGAAAGGGGCTGAGCGTGTTGGCTTTACCTAAATACAAGTCCCACTCCCTGCTCTTATGTTTCTCAGAGTCCAGGAATGTGAGGTGATTCGATACAGACTCCCTGTTCTCAGTTCTATCAAAGAGGTCCGGGCTGACGGGCCTTGCTTCGTGCCATTCGGAGCCCTTCTGAAGCTCCTCCCCAGATGCAAACAGTCGATCAGGTTTCTTCTCAAATCCCAGTCCTTGAGTGGACACTGCTTCCTGGCTGACATCACTCAGGAACGTAACTGGTAAATGTTTGTCAGTCAGCACAAACTGAGTGCCGCTGTATGGGCTGGAGAACTCCGTCTGATCAATGGCATTTATATCAAAGGTATAGTTTTGTGGGAGCTCTGGTGACAAACTGTCCTCTATGAAATTGCATCTGTCCATGCCTGGGTCTGACAGGAAGAGGGGGCAATCATCTGACATGTTGCCATCCAGCTTCGTTGAGAGATGTGGCTGCGTGCTGCTTGCCTTGCCTTTCCTGATTCTGGGTTTCTTATCCTTGGGAGTGGTCGATTTTGGGGCCCTGGGTTTCCGTGGAGTTGTGGTGGGAGCTTTCCTGGATTTTGCTGGTTTAGCTGAGGCATCTAGAAGTGCTGTGGCCTGAGCCATGGCAGTGCGGTTACTGTCTGCACCAACCGCCTGAATGGGAAGAGCCTGCCCCTGCTGCCTTCTCTGGAGAAGCTGCTTGAGGACAGCCAAGCCAGAGGGTGTCTCAGAAAGAGGGGGGATCGTGCCATTCTTAGGGCTTGGGTGGGGGGTAGCTGGCGATAGCTGGGAGTCTTTACTGTCTTCTAGTAAAGGATTCCCAGCCAGAGGATGTGGAGGAGCCATGCCCTCCTCTTGTGAAGCCTCTGCCTTTACCACAGTGGTCTGGCAGCCTTGCTGCTTCAGCTGAGCCGGAGCTGACATGCTTTGGTTGATCTCCATGATGGAAGTCTCGCAGTCTTCAACCTTTGGTTCTATAGACTGGCCTGCAGAGTTAGAGTCCGTTATTGATGTTGGGTGAGACGTGCCCTGAACGCTGCCATCTGTGCTTACTGGCTGCTGAAAGGAAGGGACTTCTTGAGATGAACTCTCAGAAGGAGGTAGCTCATCTTTTGGAAAAAGCACATGGGAGCTGTCTTTACTTGAGTCATGGCTTTTGGGTTCCTCCATCTTCTTTTTGCGAGACTTTGTAGGTCTTGTGGTGTTTGTAGAAGTGTCAACAGTGCCTCCAGCTGTGTCTTTAGTGTGCTTCCTCTGCTTCGGAGCAGCAGTACTCCTTTGTCTTGATTTTTTGGGTTCCTCCTGACGCTTGGTTACAAACCTGCTTACTTTGCTTTTAGTGTGCACGGATTTCTTAGGTTTGGCCGTTTGAAACTTTCGTTGTGCTCCTTTGGTTGAAGATACTGTGTGTGGCTTGGGAAAGGCCAAACTAAGACATGGGTCAATGAGTGGGTTTATCAGATGTTCAGAAGTCCTGTTGTCCATAAGAGGGTCGCTAGGGGACCAACAACGAGGGGGTGTAACGTTTGTAGGGCTTGGGGATCTATCAGATAGGTACCCTAACTCTACCATGACGTCATTATACTTCATTTCCTGGTCATCTACTAGCTCAGAGTAACATGGCTGAGGCAGCGGTAGAGAGGGTAGAATTGGACCTCTCTTACAGCCTTTAGTCCTTTTGACCCTTTCGCCCTGTCTGACCAAAGGTTTGGAGGAGTTGCAGACTGACTTCTTGTTTGTGGAGTTGCCCTTTGCTTTTCTTTTGGGTAGTTTTTTGGCCTTTTGCTCAGTGACAGGAAACTTGATGGCAGTGGATTCTGGCACCTTGGGCCAGAAATCCTTAAGAGGGGCTAGTTTATTGTACTGCTCCAGCTTGTCTGGCGTAAGCAAAACCAACTGCTCCTCTGCCTTCACTTTGGACATCTTCACCAGCATGTTTTTCAGTCCTTTGAACCTGTTGATAATAATGTACTTGATGATGATAGGGGGTTCCTTCTTAGGTCGTTTCTGGTGTCTTACCTCTTGCCCATCAGGGACATCATCCTTGATCCGTTCTTTGACGGAGGCTGGATTTTTAGAACGAGGGGCAGCGGAATATTCTCCATCTTCGCCGTCAAAGATCATCTTCCGCTTGGCCCTTAGGGTGTATTTACTACCAGGCAGTGCTGAAGACTTAGTACAGGTGACCATCGCTGATACATTGTGCAATGGGCTGAACCTGTTCTCTTCCGAGTGTTTAGCTTCTTCAGAAACACTGGTGGCATGGGATTCTGAAAATGGTTGCGATTGTTCATTTACTGATCTCTCCCCACTTTCTGGCTCCTCCCTTGTGATTGGCTCCACCTTTGTGACTAGCCCATCTTTAATTGGCTCAGGCTTTTGTATGGACTTATCCTCCAAAACTGGCATCTCTGTGTCCGATGTCACCGGACAAGCAGGTGTGGTTGGGGTGCTAACCTCGCTGTCAGAGGAAGTGTTTTCAGAGGCTTCAACTATGTTTGATATATTTCTCTGTGCTGCCATTCCTAACCTTTTCTTATACACTTTGAGCTTCGATCTGCGAGGCTCGGCCTGTTCAAGCTTGCTACAGGGATCGGCCATCTTTTTGCTCCCAGCTTTTTTCCTACTGAGGCAGTTGGAGAGGATGACACTGGGGAAGAACTTGTAGTGAGCTTCCTGCTGGGCTACTATAGTCCTCTCAGTCTTATTTTCTTGATAGTCCTCGTACCGGATTTTGAGTTCACCAACATCTCCTTCCTCACTGTCCTGGCACATCTCTTCCCCCTGAGGGCCAAGAAACTCCTCTTCTACCAAAGGTAAAGGGGTTGAAGAGATGTTCCTCAGGACTGGGCTTTTGCCGTCCTTCTGGCTCAGTTCTAGCTCTGTCTTAGTTGAGCAGTTCCTCAGCTCTGAGTAACAGAGAGAGAAGGTCCTGTGGTTCTGAAGAATAGACAGGCAGTTTGTTTCTACATTCTTTATGCTGCCATACATCTTCCCATTTTTGGTGACCTTTCCGTTACCATACGGGAAACTTTCTAGGTCCGCCTTATCCAAAGCTAAGGAGGTTTTCTTGTCATAGGTGTATAGTGGTAGTATGTCCTGCTTGTCTAGGAAGATGGGAGACACCTCAGGGTTATTGGGTAACTTGCAGGGGATGGGATGTTTGACTGGCAGGATGTAGGGTATTTCTTTATTAAACTTCAATCCTGTTGAACATTCACTGACGCTGTCCTGGGTGCTTTTTGATTGAAAGTGCTTATCAAGTGGTTGCTCTGTGTCCAGCACAATAATTGGTCTGTGCTCGGGGCGCTTGCACTCAAGAAGGACCTTGGCTGAAGAAGGTGGCTCCAGGCAACCCTTATCCCCAGAGAAGGGATTCCTTTTCCCCAGCATATTCTCTGAGACGATATGAGAAGACTGAGTCCTGGAGCCGCTGTCCGTTAGAGAGGAATCTGTGGACACAATAGGGGAGACACTTGATCAAGAGTCACCGGTAGCTGCGTGTCAGTCATTACATTAACACATCTTTGTTCTTGGTTAAAGAGTCATTCACAAAATATTTAGAACTAAAAGTAGCTCTTGAGTATGAAAGTGATTAAGGAGTTCTGTCTTCTCTCTTCTAAGACCTGTAAGGTGTGGGTATGCATCTCATAGTGTGAAGTGAACTTTATAAACCATACTTTGAAAGTGGCAATAAAATAAAGATTCAATCATCTCACTAACAAATCAAACCAATCGATTAACACTGGAGATGTTGCTCAGTTGGCAGCGGTGCTGATCTCAGCCTCAGTTGTCGGACACCATTACTCATCAAACCAACAACAAAACATTCTTTCCAACCCAAGTTGTTTCTTAGTTCATTAAGTGAACATTAAATAATCCCCAACTGCAATCATTTCATTTCATTTCAAACCTTTATTTATACAGATAAATCCCATTGAGATCATTGATCTCTTTTCCAAGGGAGACCTGCTCCAGTAGTTCCACATGAAACATAAAAGCATAAACAGAACAACACAAGGACAACTTACAGCATCATTTACATAACTATCCACATAAACAGGTACCAATAGCTTCCGATTGAGTAGCATCCAACCGAGCTTTAGAAACATTTAGTGGCACCAGATTGTTCAGTTTCCATTTAATTTGCAGACTATTCCAAGACAGAGGAGCTGCGCATCTAAAAGCTGTCTTCCCTAACCCCCTAAACGCACCAGGAGCGGCTGCGCCACGCTGCGACCTCCTCCTGCGACCTAACACACCAGGCGCGTTTCAAAACGTTGCGGAAGCGGAGCGTCGTGTGTGCAGCCTCGCAGTTGTTGTTGATTTTGGAATATTTCCTGGACATTTGTACTTCTACAAGTAAGTAGGCTCCGTAGTTAAATGGTTTATGTTTGTGTCTGTTTAAATCGGGTTTATTGTTGTTATTTCCTATGTTGTTGTGTTGTAGACTACAGACACAGTTAATAATAATTGTAATATTCCAGTTATAAACGACATGAATCAAAGATGTGTTGCTGTATTTTAGTGGTAAAAAAATATGCATTCATCATCATAATTATTGTATATATATATAATTGACAGTGCCTGTAAACCGGAGGAGAACGCTGCAGTATTCTCCTACTTGAAAGACGGTGGTGGGGGGGAGGAGAAGGAGCCGGTTTTGGGTTCACCCGGTGCACCCCCTCAACCAGCAAAGCAGACAACATCCTATATTTTAGAAATTCCTTGCGGCGAGGAGCTTCTGGGACGCTTCGAGCCGCGGCGCAGTGCGGCGCGTCTGGTGGAACAGCACCCATTGACTAGAGTGGCCGCGATCTTTGCGAACGCCGCGGCGCGGCCGTAACGCAGCGCAGATGCTCCTGGTGCGTTTAGGGTTTTAATAAAACCACAGCATGCGATCTCAGGCAGTAGCCACTTACAATTCTCCGTGAGATCAGGGAGCAGATGTAAGATGGAAGTTTCCCTAACATGGCTTTGTATATAAAAATGTACCAGTGACTGAGCCTCCGTACAGTTAGTGAAAGCAAACCAGCCCTTGCATACAGGGTACAGTGATGGGTTAATGCTTTACAGTTTGTCACAAATCTCAGTGCGCTGTGATACGCAGCATCTAACTTGACCAGCCAATGGGCAGGTGCATTCATATAGACCAGATCACCATAGTCCAGCACAGGTCAAAGGTCACAGTGACTAGTCTTTTCCTGGCCTCAAGCGAGAAACAGGACTTGTTTCTGAAAAAGAACCCTAGCCTAACCCTCAGCTTTTTAAGTTTAAAAGTGAGACAATCATCAAGCCAGATACCAAGGTATTTGTAACAGGTAACCACTTCAAGTGTTATTCCTTGCGTAGTTACAATATCTAAAACAGGCTCTGGTGTCTTTTTAGCTTTAGAAAAGAGCATTACCTTGGTTTTCTCAACATTTATAAGAAGCTTTAGTTCAGAGAGCTGAGTCTGAATAGTGTTAAAAACAGCCTGTAATTTAACACCAGCCTCCTGAATGGTGGGACCTGCACAGTACATCACGGTATCATCCGCATACAAATTTAAAGTAACTTCATCCACATTTTCACCTAAACTGTTGATGTAGATGGAGAATAAAAGTGGACCTAAAACAGAACCTTGTGGTACACCATTAGTGATGTTTAACCACTCAGAAGACAGCCCATCAAAGTGAACACATTGGGACCTTTCAGAGAGGTAGTTCACAAACCACCCACTGCATGGCTGGACAGGCCTATACTGAGTAGCCTCTGCTTTAAAATGTGATGATCAACGGTGTCAAACGCTTTGGAAAGGTCAATAAATAGAGCTGCCAACTCTGCTTATTATCTAAAATACTCGCCACATCATTCACCACTTTCATCGTGGCAGTGATGGTGCTGTGTTGCTTTCTGAAGCCTGACTGATGTTTAGACAGGATATCATTTGTACATAAAAACACCTTTACCTGTTCACTCACTAGGCGTTCAAGAACCTTAGCCAGAACTGACAACTTAGAGATTGGCCTATAGTTATTTAATAAGGTGGCCTCCCCTCCTTTTAGCAAAGGCAGGACATACGCTGACTTCCACAATTTTGGAATTGTGTTAGTGCTGAGGGAGAGGTTAGAAAGAGTAGTGAGAGGTGGAGCAATAAAATCTGCAGCTATCTTTAAAAAGAAAGGTTCTACGTTGTCCGGGCCAGCCGGTGTCTTAGGATCTAGCTTGGTTAAAGCTTCACGAACAACATCAACAGTAAAAGGGGTAAAACTAAAAGGGTTTTCCAACACACGTTTTTCAGAGTCACAGACTGTGGTGTTTCACAGAAGCAGAGTTAGTGACAGAATCAAATAGAGAACCACAGGACACAAAATGCTCATTAAAGCAATTTAGCATAGTGACCCTGTCTGATATAGAGCCAGATGCTGTGGTAAGGCACGAAGGCAGCTCATTACGGATATCGCCGGTGGATATCGATTTTATTGCTTTCCAACATTTTCCAGGATTATTCAGATTCTTTGTGGTTACTGACAGATAGTACTTAGATTTAGCACTTTTGATATGTGAAGTGAAGCTATTCCTTAGCTGCCTAAAACGCAGCCATTCTACCTCTGAGTCTGATTTCCTAGCCTTTGCCCAGGCCTTGTTTCTCTCATGAAGGAGACTAGACAGCTCAGCAAGGATTGTCTCGTCCCTTCACTCTAAATGTACGCAGGGGTGCATGTCTATCAATGATCTCCATAAAACCAAGATAACAATAAGACCATGCGGTTTCTACATCTCTGTCTGTCTCTCTTAATGATAATGCGAGGTGTAACCTTTTGGACCTTAGTGTCCCTAATTGTGGCTACAACACAGTGATCGCTCAGATCATTTGCAAAATACTCCCACAGAAGAATATTTGTGGGGAACATTAGTTAGAATGAGATCAATTAGGGAGGATTTATTAGGGGACTTAATGTTAGGGCGAGTAGGACTGTCCACAATCTGAGTAACATTTAAAGAGATACAAAGGTTTTTAAATCCTCTGACACTGCAGTTAACCAGTCCCAGTTAAACCCTCCAAGTAGCACTATTTCCTTGTAGTCTAGTTGTGATACAAGATTTTCTAGCGAAGACAAGGAGTCCTTGCCAGCTGAGGGGGGTCTGTAGCGGCCCACCACCATGACCTGTTGACCCTTTGCCACTTCTATATTTAAGGCTAAAAATTCAAATTGCTTACTGATCGATTTGGAAACTAATGTGGTTACACTGAACTTATTCTTAACATAAATGGCAACGCCACCAGCTTTATTAGGCCGGTCGGTACGATACACATTAAAACCATGTAAGGCAATGTCAGAGGCCAAAATAGATTTATTTAGCCATGTTTCAGATAAGACAATGACGTCAGCGTCAGTCGAGCTCGCCCAGATACGGACAAAATCTAGTTTACCTAACAGACTGCGCACATTCAAGTGGATGAAACCCAACCCAGACCTAGCTTTAAAATCAGCAGGAGTAACATAAAGATGATTGTATGGTTATCACTGGTCAATATTTTTTTTAATGAAATCTATCTTATCCATAAACATATATTGCATATTTAATTTGTTTCTAACAATACTGAGTATTGAATAATATTTTGCATCTCAACTACCAACAAACACCAATCAATGCAGACACACAGGTTTATTAATTAAACATGATGACATCCATAACAACAGGGTCAACCACACAGACTTTTAAAGACATATATAAGGGTTGTAAATAATATTGTCTGAGAATACAGCCCCAAAAAAGTGGTTCTTATTAGACTGCAAACCCTTGGCGCATTTCCACTGCAGGGCCTCGCACGGCTTAGTACGGTATAGTTAGGCCTTGGTAGGCCAGGCTCACTTTATGCTGCGTTTCCATTACAGTTTAGCAGCTGGGGCAGTAACTATAGTAACGCAGTGTAGGCGGAGCCGTGACGCCATCTTCAACGAGAAACACAAAACCAACATCAGCCGTTAGCTGTGGGCCCTCAGAGCTCACAGCTCCTGGACTTTGGAGAGCCAGAAAAACTGTGAAATAGTACCCGTTAGCTGGAACTACGCCTAGTGGAAATGCAACAAAAAACGGGCCGGGTTTGGCACGGCACGCTTAAACCGTGCTGCAGTGGAAATGCGCCAAAAGTATGACAGTTCACTTTGTCTATTTCCAGGTCTGACTTTTAAAGCAGTACATACTCTCTCGTACTCTCATACTTTATGTTAGAAGCCTCATATTCCTGCTGTTCAATAGATAGATAGATTCAAAGATTTGTGATGTCATATACACAGCTACAGTGTAGTTCTGTAATGAAAACAGGTTCCTCAAAAAGACAAATATTAAAAAGAATCTCTTTATGTGGAGTTTATACATGTTGACAGTTGTTTTTTGAGTTGGTGACACCTGCAGCTCATCAGACAAAAGCCTGATGTGATGATGAAGAACTACTTCCAATTGCACACAAACATTAATACACACTACAGGTCTACTTAGGATGTCAGTTAAGCATTAATACTACATATTACCGTTATAATGATCCTCATAATGATATCAGATTGTACAGCCAAAAGACTTCCCTGAGACTTCTATTGTCTGCTGTCAGATCTGTATTGATCTCTTTGATGGTTCATCAGCAGTGGATACAAGATAAGCCTCCTGGACTCCACCCTCTCTTTCCAGGCGCATATCAAATCCATGACCAAATCCGCCTTCTACCATCTCAAAAACATTGCCAGACTCCACCCCTCACTCTGTGGCAGAAACACTCGTACACGCCTTCATCACATCCTGCCTGGACTACTGCAATGGAGTCCTGTCCGGGGTTCCCAGCAAAACCCTGGCCAGGCTCCAATACGTCCAGAACTCTGCCGCTAGGCTTCTCACCCGCACCAAGCCATGGCAACATATCACCCCCACCCTCATCCACCTCCACTGGCTGCCGGTTAGTCCCGGATTCACTATAAAACACTCCTCCTCACGTACAAGTCCCTCCATACCCTCGCCCCCCAGTACTTAACAGACCTCTACATCCCTACACCCCCTCTGGGAGTCTGCGGAGTCAGACACGGGCCTGCTCTCCATCCCCCGCTCTCGCCTTCGTACTGTGGGTGACAGGGCGTTCAGTGTTGCGGCCCCCACCCTCTGGAATGCACTTCCTCCCGAGATCCATAACGCTGCCTCCCTGGACATCTTCAAGTCCTCACTGAAAACGCACCTATTCACCCTGGCCTTCGGACCCTAGTCCTTTCCTGGTCCCCCGGCTTCCTTTATTTTATTTCATTGTTTTGTTTGCTCCTCATTGTCTGTTTTGTTTTGTCTGTCCACCGTGTACAGCGACCCTGGGTCCCGTGAAAGGTGCTTTATAAATTACATGTATTATTATAAGCATTATCTAAGTGGTGTCTCGGCATGACATGACTCACCGCTGCTCTCGTCTGCGGCCCCGTCCAGCTGGGGGATGGACAGGTTGGCGAACAGGGAATTGTTCCCGCTCCAGTCCATGTCTTCATCAGAAGACTCGTGCTGCTCGTCACTGAAGTCCTCCTCTGGCTCCCTCACTCCGTGTCTGTACACAGGGAAGACAGGGAGGCAGATTAAACAATGCATATTCTTTATATCACTGCTAATGTTTGTCCTGCTTGAGAATGATGTGACTCTTTCTTGGTGGATGGACAGTAATCCACTAAAGAGATATAGTGGAAGACGAGTACTGATATCAGCCGGGCAGTGCATCCCAAAGTGATGGCCTGCCTACAGATATGTGCATCTTTTTCATTTGTATTGAGGGTTGTTTTATAAAAAATGTCAATAAAGTGTATGACAACATTAATTAGAAAATGTAATGAAAGCATGTGTAACAAGCAGCCGTTAAAGAAAAAGAAAGGGTTAGATTGGCAAAACACTTCTCTAATGGAAGTCTGATCTGAAATGAGCAGAATTGATAATCTGAGCAGTCATTTCATGCCAGTTGTTATTCTTTACAACTAACAATAATGCTACAATTACATTTCTGTTGGTCCCCCATTATTACAGTTTGGCCATCATTTGCTTTTAAATTGATTTGTATCCATAAAACGGGAACAGTGTATTCGATGAATGCTTTTCAGTGGAGACTGACACACTTGCCTTGGTGTGGGGGAGTGGTCGGGAGGCTCGTTGTCCCACCGCTGGGACATTATCACGCTGAGCTCTGCCTCGTCCTTCTCCATCTCAGGCTCTGCCTCCTCTTCATCACTGTTGCAGTCGTAGCTTCTGGCACCAGGGAGTGACTGGGACTTTTGTCTGACGGGGGTCCTGCAGAAGCCGTCGTTCTCCAGTCCTGCCAGCAGCTCGATGAAGGCTTGGTCCTGGCTGCTGTCTGCATGGACATCAAAGACAGGACATCACTCGGCTGCGAGCAATGACTTTAAATGTGGCTCCAAATGAATCAATTAAATAGAAGCGATAAAAGTTATCCTTTTTGAACCCTAGACTTCTTCACTTTATTTGCAGGATTTAGCATCGTCACCACATGTTAGGCAGCCATGCCATGCACAATCAGTCAGCCATGTCAGTGGGACATACACAATCCCAGAGTCCCTATGGACTCAGGAGTAAACGAGGTTTGGGCTTCACCTGTTCTGTCATTTATTGACTTTTTGGCGATTATGCAACATAATAAGTTGATTTCAGCATCTAATGTTTGCACGGTGACCACGATAACATTGGTTTTTCTGGAGTATAACAAGTTATATGTGCAGCTTTTTCTCGCTGTCTGTAAGCGATCAATTGAAGAGGCACAACATTTATGATTGAAATCAGATGTACTGAGCTGCTGTAGTAGAGTCACAGTACCTGTATCACCAGTCACTATAACAATGCACTGTTATCGTTGTGTTCATGGCTCCTAGTGAGTGAAATGTTAGGGGGTACCAAGTTCGAGTCCCACTGCAGTCAGCATGTCGTTGTGTCCCTGAGACACTTCACCCCACATTGCTCCTGTGGGGATCGTCCACAGTACTGAATGTATGTAAGTCGCTTTGGATAAAAGCGTCTAACAAATGACGTGTAATGTAATGTAATGTCATTTCATGTAAAGAGAATTCTTAATCGAGAGGTGTAGCTGACAAAATGTCATACATAATGTTGTATCACAAAGTTACAGTCCACATTTTGCGTGAGATATAACACTAACTAATTATGTTGTGATTTTTTGAGAAAGTAGAAGAATAAACACAGATTAATGAACAATAAACTTATTTATGATAACAGCTTCAAGTTTCAATTACATTTTAACCTTTTTGTTTACCTAACAGGGGCGAGTGGCAGGATGTCTGGGAGAGCGGGAGGAAGGTCTGGCTGTTCTCCAGCAGACTCAGGATGGCCTCCTCGTCCACCACCGCCTCCTCCGGGACCTTACTGCTGCTCCTCACAGGCTCTGAAACGCCACATTAATACGTCAGCAGGACCTCCATTGAGAGAAGCCAGGCCAAGCAACACACACACTTTCCTTAGAGAAATAATAATAATAATAATAATAATAGACTTTCTTTTAAGAATGAGGGCACAGTGGCAAACTAAATTTAACTAGAATTACATCTTACTATCCTATTAGACATTTGTGTGAATTTGTGAGTTATGGTCAAAACGATGTTATTATATCACGACGACCATGATCTTCTCTTTTTTTAAGGTCCCATGTCATGCTTTTCCGGTTATTACCCGTCCCCTTGTGTGTTGTGAAGGTTTGAGGCCCCGGCCACACGAGGACGAAAACGGTCGTTTGCATTATTGTTTAGTGTCATATAGACCGTTCGGCCGCACGAGGACGACCGAATACGGCACTAAACGACTGCGGAAACGATAACGGGTCCCAAGGTGGATAGAAAGGCATACGCCACTCTCTGGGGGGTCCAACGGCTCCGTGTGTGCGCCCTATACGATCATGTTCTGATAATGATGAGGCAATAGCCCCGCCTCTCCCCACCTCTGCTGCTCACCCCAGCGTCAAAGTAAACTGCACCCTGAATTCAGATTATTTATCTTTCTCTCGATATGGACCTAAACGTGAGTGAAGTCTAATCTGACAGGACGGAGACACGCAGCTCTGCTCACCTGCAGCTCCTCCCGCTGCAGCAAAACACACTTCAAGTCAGATCATCACCTTAGCTATTTTAATGACCTCTCAAACTAAACTAGTTATAAATATGTGTATTCTTACTGTCGGCCGGGTCACTCATTACTGGATCAGCTGCTGCACGAGACAGACACTGACGCTGAGAGAGAGGGAGGAAAAAGAGAGGCTCCGTGTATTTTATTATTATATTATATAGAGTCGTTATTCATTTGTTTTAAAGCTCAATAAATAACAAAGAAGACCTTTGACCGGCACTTTATCATTTTGTCCGGAAGATTTACCTGGTCTACCTGCATGTGCCATCCGACCTCTGCAGCTCATCCAGAATGCAGCGGCTCGTCTGGTCTTCAACCTTCCTAAATGTTCCCACACGACTCCGCTCCTCCGCTCCCTCCACTGGCTTCCGGTAACTGCTAGAATCCACTTCAAGACACTGGTACTTGCGTACCATGCTGCGAATGGATCTGGCCCTTCCTACATCCAGGACATGGTTAACCGTACACCCCAGCACGTGCACTACGCTCTGCATCAACCAAACGGCTCGCTGCACCCTCGCTGCGAGGGGGACCCAAGTTCCATCAGCAGAAACACGTGGGTTTGCTATCCTGGCTCCAAGATGGTGGAATGAGCTCCCATTGACATCAGGACAGCAGAAAGCTTACACACCTTCCGGCGCAGACTGAACACTCATCTCTTTCGACTCCACTTCGAGCGATAGAATGACTAACAAAGAACTGCTAACAGAGCACTTATATACTAATAAAGGACTGGCTTATCTAAAGCCAGTTGAGCAGCACTTGAAATGCTTGGCTCTATGAAACCTGATGGACTTTATGATTCTGTTTTCTTCAAGGTTGTGTCTTCCTGGTCGAATGTACTTATTGTAAGTCGCTTTGGATAAAAGCGTCAGCTAAATGTAATGTAAAAAAGATTTAAACTTTAATACACGTTGACTGGCGAAAACCTCTGCCCGGTTCCCTCGACCCCCACCGCGAGAATAAACAGAAGGGCAACCATGACAACGATGCTTCTTCGCTGCTTTTGTGGAGGAAGTTACAGCGCCACGTACAGGCTCGGCATATGTACTGCAGCTTCTCCAGCGGTTGGAGCTAAACGGAGCGGTCTCGTGTGGACAGTAGAGATGTTAAGATTCACAGATTCGCATCGGTGCACCGGCATAAACGTTCAAGATGCGAGTGCACCGGTTGAAAGAGTGCACATCGGCTACAGTTTGGGTTGAACCGGGTTGAACTCGCGATGCATCGATTGCGTAGCGTCTTTGTATTGGTAAAAACCGATTCATTCATATAAAATCCCCTCATCCTGTCAACGCTCAGCAGAGACGATCTTTGATATTTGCTTCGCCCGAGGCCGAGAGTCTCAGTTATCAACACACACGGAAGTTGAGGAGAAAGAGAAACACAGCGCACCGAAAAATACCTACAAATCAAACGTTTGGCAACACTTCGGATTGTTCAAGAAAGACGGTGTAATAGTCCTTTTATGCTATATAGCTGACCGCAGGTCATGGAGAGTGATCAGGTATCCGTAGACCTTTGTATGAGGTATCTTTATTACTCAACAGGTCTACAGCCATGATACATAGATCCGTCCTAGATGCGGGCTTGCATACACACAGTATCACTCAGTATTGTATCGCATCGCCTGGTGTTTCAAATGTATCGTTAATGCAACGTATCGAGATGCGCATCGCATCGGCCTCAGTGATGGAGATGCACATCCCGAGTGGACAGACACTATCCGGTGAATATTGCGTGTGGACGGAAGCTTTTTTTGCGATTGCGTTTGCGTTAATCCTATGCGTTTAGCCGTTTTCGTCCTCGTGTGGCCGGGGCCTTAATGCATGTAAACGGTCTGCAGAGTCAAACACCCTCAAAGTACACCCTGTAGGGAGCAGTGTTGGGTGTAACGCTTGCAAAATAATATATTACTTTTTGCTGTAACGAAGTAATGTAACGCATTACTAATGAAAAGTGGGTAATATATTACCCACAATGCTCAGTAACGCAGTTACAACACATTTTAACCCGAAATGAAATGGTGTTTTATTTTTGTAAGAATGTACTAACATAGCGAGACATTCCGACACCGGAGACAAATTGTGCGGGTAGATTAGTAAACCTGGTGTTTACCCTTCAGGCTTCGCGTCGGGATCTTCGGGGCAGTTGAATGTTATGCACCCGCTATTCAAAAAAGAGAACGGAGCGAAAAATACAAACAACAAATTGTGTCAGCTGCGCGTGACCTGCTCCGCTACACGTGCATAATTTCCAAAGTGCTTCCACAGCAGTGACACACATCTGTGGATAATCATTTATACGAACATGGTTAAAGCAGCCATCACTAAACGCCAGCAACACTGCATCTACTGCAGACCGTAGCAACGGGTTGGATGGGGACATCACGTGACCCTCCGCTGTGGACACTAGCTTACTCCCGCCTGACTCGCCGCCCTCGCCCCCGGAGCAGCAGTCTTCGTCGCCCGAAACTACGCCACCCCTCTGCGGCCCGCAGGACCATGCACAGATGCCTTCACCACGAATGGCTACACAAAGATCTCATATCACAAGCTTATCAAGGAGCTGATGTTGCAGCTGAAATGTTCTCCAGGTCACAAAGTCAACCTCACATGATGATGATGTGATCCAGTTTTCAAGCACAGTAAATGTTCTCTTCCCAGAGTACATGATGGGACCAAAGTGATGATTTAGTAGGCTACATGGTTTTAATAATACTTTTGCTTTTCAGTGTTTTCAGTGTGTTCCTTTAACGCCCACATAAAATCAATTTCAAGGACCGCCTACTTCCATCTACGTAACATTGCAAAAATCAGGCATATCTTGCCTCAAAACGATGCAGAGAAACTAGTCCATGCATTTGTTACTTCTAGGCTGGATTATTGTAACTCTTTATTATCAGGGAGTACCAAGAAGTCAGTCAAGTCGCTTCAGCTGATTCAAAATGCTGCGGCTCGTGTACTAACCAGAGTTAGGAAAAGGGACCACATTACTCCTGTTCTGGCTGCCTTACACTGGCTCCCTATAGAACACAGGATAGAATTTAAAATTCTTCTTCTCGCCTACAAAGCCCTTAATGGGCAGGCGCCATCTTACCTTAAAGAACTCATTATACCCTACTGTCCAAGAATGCAGGGTTGTTGGTTGTTCCTAGAGTCTCAAAAGTACAATGGGAGCCAGAGCCTTTTCTTATCAAGCTCCACATTTGTGGAATTAGCTTCCAGTTTGTGATCGGGCGGCAGACACCCTATCCGTTTTTAAGAGTGCGCTTAAGACCTTCCTTTTTGATAAAGCTTATAGTTAGGGCTGATTAGATTCAGCCCCTAGTTTTGCTGATATAGGCTTAGTTTGTCGGGGGACATCTTACTTCTTCCTTCTCTCTGTCTATACCCGTGTCCTCTCATGTTCCGATTAACCCAGCTTCCCCACATGTCTTTCTTTTTGGTGTCTATATACGCTGGGATCCGGAGTCATGGATGATCCTGCGGTCCTGTGTCCTGGATCGCGAGCGCTGGATCTTGAGTCGTGGCTGTGGTCCTGGATCATAGGTCCTGGATGGATATCCTCGTGGATTCATCTTCCTATTATACACACATGCATTTCCAAACATTTGGACTACCTATGTTGCAAATGTATTATCTTTTCAATTTACACACGGCATCTATTGCACGTCTGTCCGTCCTGGGAGAGGGATCCCTCCTCTGTTGCTCTCCCTGAGGTTTCTCCCATGTTCCCTTTAAACTGGGTTTTCTTTGGAAGTTTTTCCTTGTGCGATGTGAGGGTCTAAGGACAGAGGGTGTCGTATTGTCATACTGATATTCTGTACACACTGTGAAGACCACTGAGACAAATGTAACATTTGTGATATTGGGCTATATAAATAAACATTGATTGATTGATTGATTGATGTTTGCCATTTCAAACCATGAGCTGGTTCAAATAACATGTGCCTTGATTTACAAAATGTTCTCATTTGTTTTATCAGTACAGCTTTTCTTTGCCACAGTCCACTTTGGAGAGCATGAGATATTTCAGGATTGCACTTTTAACTCACTTGAAATGTTCTCACTTGCTTGGTTTCAAAACATAACAAAGGCCATAATCTGTTCATTGGGACCATCACTGCTATTTCTCATTGCTGTTGCCGGCCACTATTGCTCATGTAAACCTGCTACTGCTGCTCCCCCTGTAACCTCAGGGGCACCCTGAGTCATGTTGTTCTGGAGCCGGGCCTGCACACGGCCATATACTAAACACACTACAGAGCCCATTCCGTGTCCTGTTAGTGTTCACTTCCTGTCTGCCTTCTTCTGGTGATTTATCTGACGTCCAGCGCTCCGTCTTTTAACCTCTTTTCCTTTCTCTTTCTTGATCCTCCTTAGCAACCTTCATTAGAGTCCTTGACAGCGGTCTGTACTGGATTAACAACGTGTCACATGTTAAGAAGTTACAATCAGAATCGAGTATTCAACTAAGCCGTGTAATACAAGTTGTTAGTAGCCTTAAGGGCCTACACAGTTGTTATGCTAAACCACATCGCCCTTCACTGGATGTATAATGAGCTGCGCTAAGCAACACACTCTCACTCCCTAATCGTCCAGGAGCGACTTTTGGTCAGTGTCCGTGGCGTGCAGTTGTGACGCTCCGAGGCTCCTTCAGCGTCATAAAGGGACGCACATAGCTTTCAACTGATTGCAATGTATTCCCATCTGCGTCGGGATGTGACGCTCATGGAAGCACGGCATTCGTTTGTGTCGGCTGCCCTTAAAGGCAATGAGAGCATCCATTCCCATTGGATAACGGAGAATTGTACACCCAGAAGTAAGTACTCCTCTTACTGTCGATTGATTTTACAGTGATATCTGCACTACTCATCGATTAAAAAACACCAGATTATCCTTGTTAATTACACAACATTGATTGGTTTAAATTGTGTGCAATGCTTTTGTATTTTTCCCCTTCGATTCGGAGAAACAAATATTTTTTCGGAGTAAAGGATGGCAGAAGACACTACACTACCCAGAATCCCCAGCTATCGTTTGGGACTACACCATGTGCTCTGTTTGACAAACCCAGTGATAGTCCTCAAGCTCTGTGATTGGAGAGTGTGCTCCGAGGGTTACGCCGATTCTCGAACAGCACTTGAAATGGGATGGAACCACGGCAGACTGTCCAAAACTGGATTTGAACGGGTCCACCGCGTCCTCGTTTACTCGTTACTTTACTCGCAGGGCCGGCCCGCCCCTCCCTGCAGGCAGATCACGCAGACTGCTAAAGTTTCAAATGTTCTCTTTAGTTCAGTTTCCATTGTCGCATAAGACGACTGATCCAGATCCTGAATGTTTTCCTATCTGACCATGGCTGTCCTCTGTCTCCTGCTATCTGACCGTGGCTGTCCTCTGTCTCCTGCTATCTGACCGTGGCTGTCCTCTGTCTCCTGCTATCTGACCGTGGCTGTCCTCTGTCTCCTGCTATCTGTATCTTTTGCGCAGTCTATCTCTGCTCACTCTGTTGCGTCGGCGTGTTCTCCTGCGTGTTGGCCATGTGTTGCACTGGAACCAGACACCACAAAGACTTCAGCCGAGCACGTACGAACTGCGCATGCGTGAGTGGCAATAACTCTCCTTACCAGCAGGCGGCGGTAGTGTGTATTCGTCATTCAAAACAGGCAACAACCGGAAGACAGAGAAGAAGAACAGACTGTGATATAAACAAACAACAAATAGCGTGTGCGGTAGCTCCACCTTAGCATGTGTTCTTTGCAGGTGCTTGTTGAGGTTTGACGTGGTGTTCAGAGCAGTGGATAACAGCTTCTGGCCTGGACACAGTTTGCACCTCACCGTCACATTCCTGTCTATTCTTCGGATGAACTCAAAATAATTACGTACATATAAACCTACAAAGTACTGATATAGTAAATTAAAAAATAATTATTTTTGTGTAGTTGTATATTGCAATAATAACGTATGGTTGTCACAAAATCCCACGGCACACCTGGACTTGCCTCACGGCACACCAGTGTGCCGCGGCACACCGTTTGGGAACCACTGGTTTAGGGGATAGGAAAACTCACATTTAAAACATATAATTAATAAATGGGTGAAAATTGCTTGTGCCCATAATGGGCAGCATTAATATATATACCCACACGCCAGCTAAGGTCAGAAGAGCTTTATTTAACAGCTGGTCTTATGTGTGTGACCCCTGTGATAACATTACATTACATTACATTAATTGATAAGCCTGAAACATGCACTTGTCAAGGTTCAGAGGCACATTTTGCAAATATGGCAGTAGCCATCGATCAGCTTAAGATAAGATATACTTTATTGATCCCAAGTTGGAAAATGTGCGTTACATCAGCATGTGTAACAGTTAAATATGCAGTTGTGTTTATTTGAAAATCATTTAGTATAATCACATAAATTCTGTGTTTTATATTCAACAATTCTGTGTTCTTTATTTATTGATTGTTCAATACCTGACAAGGCCGGAGATGAAATATCTGCATACATCTTATAAGAGCATAATACATTATGTATAATATCAGTTAAAATAAGTGCTTCAACATAGTTAACATTGCTGGAGGTATGCACACATATTGATAGATGTCTTGTAATGCACTATTGAGGAACCTGCGACCCAAGTTTTTCATTCAGTGCATAACTACACTATAGTTGTGTAGGCCTATATGATCTGTCAATAAACCTTAGAAAATCTTGAAATCTTGAAAGGGATGTGCAAAATAGTCATTATATACAGTCTTTAATTAACTATTAGTAGAGAATAACGAGTAATGAATATACTTTATAGGGATCCTATTAATATCTAATAATAACAATAATGAAATTCAATAACATGCTTTAACCACCAGGTGTCCCTTTATATCAGCTGTGCACCTTTATGGTGTAAATACAGCCTATCTACCAATTGGATCAAATATAAAAGTGAGCCGAATTAGTGTTGATACGGCAAAGAGACGTATTGTGTGAAAAGAAATGTAAGATGTTGTTTAATGGCTGATATATTTATGATCCACGTCACGTTTTCAGTTCCTCATGTTTGTCTTCTCATCAGGGCTCTATAAATACAGAACTACGGCAGATATGTAATATGTAATGCAGCAGAATCGTGTATTATAATGCCGTTATGTGATGACTTTCAAAGAGAAAAGCAAGCACACTCGGAATAAAGTATTTTTTTTAAAAAATGTTTCCGGTATTTGTTAAAGGAATGGTCCACTCATTAGATAATTAATCAAAACTTCAGTATTTAGTGAAACATTATGTTTAAACCATACCCTGAAGAAATCAGCGATATTCCCCGGTAAATAATGATTTTATAGCTCTTTTTTATCAAGACCTGTATATTCCGTCTGGCCGCCGCCATTTTT
Organism: Pseudochaenichthys georgianus; assembly: GCF_902827115.2. NCBI lineage: Eukaryota > Metazoa > Chordata > Actinopteri > Perciformes > Channichthyidae > Pseudochaenichthys > Pseudochaenichthys georgianus. The sequence continues at coordinate 1,927,538 of NC_047526.1, read as the reverse complement.
GCCATTTTCAGTAGTCACGTGATGGTCGTGACGTCATCCATGCGTTCACTTTGTCAACACACGGAAACATAGCTGAATATTTGAGTTCGGACTCGTCAGCAGAGGAAGAAGTTTTGATGTTTTATCAGTATGACAATACGACACCCTCTGTCCGTAGACCCTCACATCGTACAAGGAAAAACTTCCGAAGAAAACCCACAGTTTAAAGGGAACATGGGAGAAACCTCAGGGAGAGCAACAGAGGAGGGATCCCTCTCCCAGGACGGACAGACGTGCAATAGATGCCGTGTATAAATTGAAAAGATAATACATTTGCAACATAGGTAGTCCAGATGTTTGGAAATGCATGTGTGTATAATAGGAAGATGATATAAGATACTATATGTATGCATGTAGTACCACCCTTGCTAGCGATTCCCTCTCTAGTTTAGCATACTCAGCTTCGTTGTCCCTGGCCATAGAATCACGATTTTATGGGGCCGGAAAAAACTGGGGGAAAATACCCACTAGCCGGTACTACACTATATGGAAAGGCCACCAAAAACGGTCCTGGCCTGGACGCTAAAGGACGTTAAAACGGGGCTAGCCGCTGCAATGGAAATGCGCTATAACATACCTTATTCTTACTCCGAGCACTACTTCTGCTCCTCCGTCGCTTCACACTTGCAGAGGGCGATTTCTCAATTGGCCGAACTGGTGTCCTGGTCGGTGATGACACCAGAAAGACCGATGGTACTGCATCTCCATTAAGTAATGGTTGTTCTATAAATCCCATGTTATGTTTTATCATACTCTCAGAGTAGTCGTCCGGAAATTTGAAATGTTCGCTGCATACATGAGCCTGTGAATCTTTCGGTTCGGGCCGAGCACATTTCGCTGCCTCCGAATGTACTTCTTACGCTTACCTTTTGGCAACAGATGGAACCGAGCATTCCGTGGATTGTTCCTATCAGAATTGTGGCAATATTTCGCGATACAGTGAGGCATATTTGAAGAGAGAAACTACAGTAAATAACATGGAGATCAACGTGTCCTCGAAAACCAAACGCATGGTTTACGTCACGTCCGGAAAATGGCGGCGCCCACAGTGTTGATGTTATTTCGGTATATAATCAGTTTAAAATCACTGATAATGTCATCGGATTAAAAAAAAAAAAAAGAAAGACTGGTAGAGACTGGTCTGTTTTATCGGATGATAATTATTTGAAAATGAGTGTCATGAGCATACCATTCCTTTAATGACGATGTGATGTGAGATGTGAGACTGGAATTGCACAGGGGAAAATAACGTATCTTTAGATGCGGATTTTGTTAAACTAATACGTTTGCGCTGTGGACCAACACTATACATTGACGGGGAAGGGGGTAGCAATAAAGATAACACCATTAAACAGTTACACAACATAACAGAAATAATATCGATAGCAGCGTCCCTAGCAACCACCTTGGTAACAATGAAAACGTTCTATGGACGCAATTTCCTGAAGTAATCTTCGTAATAACTAGCAAACTAAAGATCATGTACATCCACTGCACACATAATCTGAAATAACAACTCATATTTCTATCAAACCGCATTTTAATGGCCAAACTAACTTTAAAATAGGCATTTTCCACCGAGAATAAAACGAAGTTCGGCCATGTTTTTTTTTTCTGCAGGGAGAAATTTGAAGATCACGTGAATGAATGAATGGTGAATGAATGAATGAATGAATGGTGAAAAAAAATGGGGTTTGTCAAACAGAGCACATGGTGTAGTCCTAAACGATAGCTGGGGATTCTGGGTAGTGTCTTCTGCCATCCTTTACTCCGAAAAAATATTTGTTTCTCCGAATCGAAGGGGAAAAATACAAAAGCATTGCACACAATTTAAACCAATCAATGTTGTGTAATTAACAAGGATAATCTGGTGTTTTTTAGTCGATGAGTAGTGCAGATATCACTGTAAAATCAATCGACAGTAAGAGGAATACTTCCGGGTGTACAATTCTCCATTATCCAATGGGAATGGATGCTCACATTGCCTTTAAGGGCAGCCGACACAAACGAATGCCGTGCTTCCATGAGCGTCACATCCCGACGCAGATGGGAATACATTGCAATCAGTTGAAAGCTATGTGCGTCCCTTTATGAAGCTGAAGGAGCCTAAGAGCATCACAACTGGACGCCACAGACACTGACCAAACGTCGCTCCTGGACGCTTAGGGAGTGAGAGTGTGTTGCACTAAACTACATTTCAGCATTTAAAACACCTAGCCATTCTTTTTTGGCTATTTTGGTGAAAGTAACTAAAAAGTAACTAAAGTAGTGTAACTCATTACTTGCAAAAGACAGTAATCAGTAATATGTAATATATTACATTTTGGAAGTAACTTCACCAATACTGGTAGGGAGTAAAACTAACACAGAAAATACCTCCCCAAAACGCCTCGTCTGACATTTCTCATTTTCTTCCTGGGTATCGCTACGTAGGGATACCCAGTAGCCACGCCCAGAGCTATGGCCGCACCCTCTGCCAGCCTTTCACGAAACAAAGCTTCACAAACCTTTCAGCGATTCATCCCGGATATGTACAGCGTAGGGCACTGAAGAACTATGTCATATTTAGTATGCTACAAACATTATATTGCAGTTTTGGTGTCGTCAACTCCGTTATCTAATATGCAATAAGACTGCAAAAATGCATCTATGATTATTTTTAGTATTTTCGATCTTTCCAATCGAGACGAGACTGAGATCTCTCTCTCTCTCCGTCTGTGTGAGAGGGGGTGGGGTGGGGCAGTACACACACACACACACACACACACACACACACACACACACACACACACACACACACACACACACACACACACACACACACACACACACACACACACACACACACACACACACACACACACACACACACACACACACACACACACACACACACACACACACACACACACACACACACACACACACACACACACACACACACACACACACACACACCTTTGTTTGGACCAGCGGGAGATTCGGGTACAAAACCTGTAAGTATTCGTTGTTGTTTGTGTATTTATGTTTAAAACAAACAAGGTATCTACCACGACTGTTTAAATGGGTAAACGTTTTTGGGACTACTACTTGTTGGGATGGTGGAGAGATGCTCTCCGCAGACCCATGCTCACAGCGTGATAAACCTTTTTCTTACTCAATATCAAGCCACACTTATTGTTTTTACTTCGGCTGTGAGTGTTTGTGTGCTCGGGATGAGTTTCGCTTGTTCTCGCTGTATCTATCTCCGACATGGAAGCCCTGTCTGCTCCTCACGAGCAGCTGCACGTCGCTTGACCAATCGGAGCACACGGGGCTCACGGGGAGGGGGGGCGAGCTCCAACAAGCCGTTTAGGACAGAGTGAATACCGGTGAATACACATACTTTTCAGAGATGCTGTGAAAAACCAATGTGAGTTTGGAAAATTGCACAGTATAAATCTATTCTAGACCTCAACAATGGAATTATGATCAGTAGAAATGGCCATGACATGGGACCTTTAAACTCTCCAATAAAGAGACAGTATTTCATTAGCAGCTGTCAGCGGTTGGCCTTACCTGGCTGGGAGGGCCTGTGCTCCTCCACAGCATTAGCTGGGGTGCAGGGCTGGGCTTCAGGGGTCCGGGGGGCCGAATGGAGAGTCATTTCATTGAGAAGGTCTTCTTGGTCCTCCCTGTCACTCACAGAAGAACATGTCTATTAGGCGCTTTCTTAGTACTTTTCCCAGTATAGTTCCGAAATGTGCGTTCACACCAAAAGATCCGGAACTAGAACTTAGTTGATGAGAACCTTTTTACCCCCTTTTCAGTCCCTGCTCGAGAGCAGCTACTTTCATGGGACAAAAAGGTTCCTATGTCTGATTGGCTGGGCGGATTGCAAACCCCGCCCCGTAAAACTCCCAAAAGGTTTTGTGAAGCTGCCATTTTAATTTCCTTGCATTAGCATTATTAGCTTCATCAGAACTCTTTAGTTCTGATGAAGCTAATGCTAATAATGCTAATGCTAATAATGCTAAGTACGGCAAAGTACTTGGTGTGAAAGCGCCTACTGTGTCCTGAGCAGAGAGACACTGAAATTGAGTCATGAAGATAATCCCTGCTGTATTTTCACATGATACAATTATTGATTTTCAGCTAAAGAATTCAGGGAAAACCTAACTATTCATTGCAACACAGAAAACACAAACTTTGATTCATTTATTAAAATCTTTAAAATCATTTTAGTGCTGCTTGCAGTCTTTAAGCCAAGACACCCAGTTGAAGTTAAGCAAATACTCAGAACAAGCACACAGAGGCCGAGACCTGACCCCCCTCTGTGTGTACTGTATGTGTACACACAGGTGATGTGTGTGTGCGTGTGTGTGTGTGTGTGTGTGTGTGTGTGTGTGTGTGTGTGTGTGTGTTGTGGAGCAAACGTTGACAGAAAAGGGGCGGGCAGCTGCAGATCAGAAACCCTCCAGATCGCTCTCCTTACCATCCTACTGCATCGACTAGCAACTCACCACTGAGGGACCCTGAAATATTCAAATGTCAACCAGCAGGCAGCCGCTCACATGTGAGAACATGAACACTACAAAAACTTGAAGATTTGCCAAGTTTATACCTCTAATATCTAGTCAGAATATGTCTTTACACTTGACATAAGACCTTAACTTAAGAAGTATCAAGCAGTGAGATATACAGTAGGGTCACCAACTAATCAGAACATAGAACACTTTGGAGCATTTCTGGCTTATTCTGTAACAACATTTCCTGATTCTGCTAAATATGGCTCAAAATAAGTTTCCCCGACTATTTACAAGAACTGATTTCTTGAAAGAAGATGGGATATTTACTAAATATCCCATCTTATTTCAAGAAATCTTACAAAGCAAATGTTCCCTTGTTCTATTGGCAGATGCTTCGCTTATGACAAGGGGAAACACCTTATCTTTTCACCAGTCTTTGTTAGCAGCATTATTTCCAGTTAAATCAATGTTTCCAGAGTTTCTAATCAGCTGACATCTAGCAGCTCTGAGGTTGGGCTGCCAGCCAGAAAGATGCTGCTGCAGCGGTCTCATCGTCATTCAGAGTCTGCTGGGGGGGGCCTCCAGGGAACAAAGCATCCACATGCCACTGTCTGCCTGTCTCTTAATTAGTCTGCTAGCAAGCGACTTTAGAGGCAACGAGGGAGCGAGCCTGGCAGGCAACAGGAGATTCTGCAGCAATTAACACATTTTACTACCAAGCACTAAGTGTGTGTGTGTGTGTGTGTGTGTGTGTGTGTGTGTGTGTGTGTGTGTGTGTGTGTGTGTGTGTGTGTATGTGTTTCCTCTTTTCCCGTCTCATATTAGAGGGTAGTGAATGGGAGCCATCTGGCGAAGAGGAACGCTTGGCTGCCAAGCGAATGCACTTTTATTTAACAGGAAATACTCTGCCTGTGCATGGTGGGAGAAGAAGGGGGGTGCCATCTCATAACATCATGTCACACTACAACCCCTCAACATTCACTTTCTCCATCCCTCCCCTGCCCTGCCCTGCCAGCAGAGGGTGGGTGAGGACATGCTCTTTGAAGATGCCCAGATGAGGAGCTCTGGATGCATGTGGACGGAGACTGGGGCTCACTCATGTGACTGGAAGCATCTTGTGTCTGTCTGCTTGCCAGGGAGCGGACTGGGATAATGTCCAAGAACAACTCTTAGATTAATGCGTTCAGAAACATCTGATCAGTCCAAAGGCGATAGTAGATCGGAGGAAAGAAGAGGAACTTACACGTCAAAATCATTCTCCTTCAGAATCTCCTCGACTCTCTTCATGAAGAACTTCTCGCTCTCTGTTGAAGTGACAAACCCACGATCTGGAACACATCAGACAAACGATGTTAATGTGCATTCGTTATTCCCGGAAAACTGCAAACAAAGATTCCTGAGTTTCTCCAGACCTCAGTGTGTGTGTGTGTGTGTGTGTGTGTGTGTGTGTGTGTGTGTGTGTGTGTTCTGGCTTAAGTGAACTCAAATGGAAACGTAAACAAACGTTGGTCCCTGGCGGTATGGAAGCACGTGAAACCAGCAGCCTGCTGTAAACCGTGATGATGTCATGGTGGACAGGAACAATGCAGCCTTTATTATCACTTTGGCATTACTGTTATTATTTGCGCAGGACACACATCTTGTGTTTGTGAAAATCAAACAATCTTAAATATTTATAAATCAAAAGGTCCAACTGTGCGAGTCTGGTCCTTCCAACATGATGCTAAATCACTGCTCCAGTTTGACAGAGGGCTAACAACGTGTCCGTGAGGGTTCCAGGTTTATCGCCACCAGGAACTTAGAGGGAGTGTTTTTATCATGATCCGTCATTTACTCTTATATGCCCTGGCTAGTGTCTCACGGTACGTCCACACAGCAGCTTCAGAAGAATCTTCCACCGCTTCTCTGCCCATTGACTTTGAATGGGGATGACGTCACTTTGCCTCGCTTTTCGCCGAACTGCATTGTGGGGGAGCGAAGCGAAGATTTCCAGGATTTCCAAAGTTGAGCAATGTTCAACTTTTGAAGCTGAGCTGGAAGCGCCAGCCAATCAAACACGTTTATGCAAATCTGACAGTAGAAGCGCTAGCCAATCAAACCGCGTGTAAGCAGGGAGAGCCAGACCGCAGTTCATTTCCTCATATTCCAAACGAGAAATTACGGTAGCAAATCACCCGGTTCTTTACGACCAGAACTATTAACGGGATACAAACCGGAGGAACCAGGCGTGGAGGGAGGGGGCAGAGACAGTGGGTGAAACTGGTAGGGTTTCGCCTGTTTGGGGGGTTTATATATATATATATATATATATATATATATTGCTCGCATAAAATCCCCGGGGTTTTTTGATTTGTATGTCGGGGGCGGGAGATTCATGTGATTGGTTGTTGGTCGCAAAAAATCCCCAAGCTGTCAGACACGCCCAGCTCCAAGATTTTCAAGATTTTTTCAAAGCTGCCGTGTGGACGTACCGTAAGACTCCACTGTTGTTAGCACCATGAACACACACTGGGCTTTACTTCCACTCAAACACACACAGGCTTCTATCTCCACTGTCCTGCTGCCACACACACTCACAAGTGAACCAAATGTGGATGAATCGGCAGCTGGAAATAGTCCCGAGAGACGCACTCTATCCTCCTGTTGAGTACATTTAGCTACACAGTACAATGACCAGCTGTATGATGTCATCATTTGGCCATAAGTAGAACAAGAAAACAGTATTACGGACCCACACATGTACGTCTTCCATAGAGGGAAGTCAGGAAGTATTGAGAAACAAACCCATTGTTGGTGATGATCTTTATGGGACATGTTGAAAAATAAAAAAAAGCTTGCCTTATTCTTTAAAGTAAAAGCATTCTGGTAGGTTCCGTCACTTTGAAAGCAGGGTTCTGATCTTATTGGCACAGCAAAGACTCACCTTGGGACTCTGGGGCTTCCACCTGGGACTCCTGGTTCTTCTCTCTCCTCCTCTGCTTCTCGTCCTCCCAGATGGCCTGCAGGCCCGGGTTCCTGCCGATCTGATCTGAACCGAGGAGGGTCGCAGAACAAAGTGTCAGCTAACATGCTATCATGCTGTACCGGGTTAGGTCAATGAAGAGCTTTTAACCTGCGACAAAGGCAAAGTGTAATGTTAAGCATAACTGACATTCTGTATGAGTCCCATCACTGCCTGCCCTCGAGGGGCCTTTTCTCTCCTTCCTTCCCTCTCAGCCAGATGCTCGATGTGGTTCACAGTTCTGCATCCAGCCTGGTCTGAATCATGAGGAGTGGCTGCATACTTCCAGCCTCCACACATTCACCTTCAGCCTGGTTAACACGTTCGCTGAGCTGCTCTCCAAAGCTCCAACACACTTGTGGCTTCAGATCCCAGCGAGAGACGAAGGGCGGTACGTCCCAATGTGTGCATGCGTTATCAAGAAACCACGACTCAGCAGAACACGGCAGCCTCGTGATGGCCTGCCAATCGGACCTGCTTCAGGCAACAAGCCACATGTGACTTAAACTGCGCCTCTTTCAGAGCATGGTTCAGATGGAAACGCTGTCTGTGGCTCCAGAGAGGGAGACGATAGCCGACAGCACGAGTGTGTCTGTTCAGTAAAGCATGCCATGTTTCTCAGCTCGGACTCTTCCTTCTTTTTAGAAGTACAAGCATGGGCATATTTCTTAGTTACAGTCTTCAGAATCAGAATCCCTTTTATTCTGAAGACTGCAAGTAAGAAATAGTACGCCCATGATGGCACCCAGATGTATGTTGCCTGAACATTTAGAAAACTGCGACAAAAGGCAAAAACAAAGTGACTTAATACTAGGTGTTAACAGAAACAGTGGTTGCATCTGTGCACAGCTGTCAGATAAAGCCATGGCTTAACGGGTTCTGTTTCCATGTTGCATATTCCATCCCGTGTTCCCTCATCTCGCCTCATCTATCCGCGCCACAGTGTGTGTGTCTCGTGAATGTGATATGTGGAGATGGTGTGAGGTGAGCCAGACGAGGGGCACCATCAGCACTCAGGGTTCAGCAGACCACCTTTCACCTCAGTGAGTCACACCCTCAGTCGTCTTACTTTCAATGTCCAGGCGGTTGAGGACATCTACTGCCACCGCATCCACCTCCAGCTCACACGTGCTCTGCCTCGCCACCTCATCCAACACCAGGGAGCTACACACACACACACACACACACACACACACACACACACACACACACACACACACACACACACACACACACACACACACACACACACACACACACACACACACACACACACACACACACACACACACACACACACACACACACACACACACACACACACACACACACACACACACACACACACACACACACACACACACACACACACACACACACGTTGTACCACTTCCTTTTTAAGGGAATAACTGCATAGACAAGATTAAATGGTTTATAGAAATGATATATAATTACATTTTAGCTTCAAGGTTGGTTATTGCTATTATTAGGGGGTATCAGCATTTCAGTAAGAGCTCCTTCATTTGGCAGACTGGAGGGAGAACTCACCAGGGCAGAGCGCTCTCCTCCCAGCGGACAAAGGTGCCCCCCAGGGTGCTGTCGTTGAGCTTGGAGGTGCAGGGGCTCTTCAGAGGACTGATGCTGTGTGGGGCGGCGGCTGCTGCGTCTCCTGCAAACACACAGCAGAGAACCTGGTACTGCACACTCTGAGAGGAGCTGTCGTCACCTGGCAAGACTATGAAACAATATACAGTGTGCTCACGTGGTAGATGTGATGTCAAATATAAGTGGGATCATTGAATCATCTGCAACGATTGAGAAAGTCATCTCAGAACTGTGGAAAAAGCTTAAGATGTCTCTTTGCGTGTCCGAATGAACCGCCATGCTCAACTCTCTGGAAGTGGTAGACATGTGTTCTTGAAATGAATCTTGTAGCTGGTGAAATGCCATTCAGGAAATATTCTACTTTTAAAACGATGTGGGTTTCCCTAGTTTTGTTGACATTATAACATTGCAGGAAATTGGATTATGAATCGTCATTGGAGTAACTCGTTACTTTACTCGCCGAGCACGTACGAACTGCGCATGCGTGAGTGGCAATAACTCTCCTTACCAGCAGGCGGCGGTAGTGTGTATTTGTCATTCAAAACAGGCAACAACCGGAAGACAGAGAAGAAGAACAGACTACGTGATATAAACAAACAACAAATAGCGTGTGCGGTAGCTCCACCTGGCCGCAAAGTATAGAGCAGCATTATCAGGCATGAAAACGGGTCAGGGGTGAAAAAGGTGAGAAGGATATTATCCCTCTAGGGGAAGAACATTTTGAATATTCCATATTTTAAAGCAGCGTTTCTCAAAGTGTGGGGCGCAGAGATGTGATAGATGGGTCGCGAATGGACGCGATGAACAGGAGATTTATTATTTTTATTTAAAAAAAAAAAAATGTTGGACTTCAGGCCGGAATCGAACCTGGGTCCTCGCGGGCGGTAGTGGATTATTGCAGCCGGAGACTCGCAACGGCGGTGGACTTTCACAGCACCGCTGCACCGGACCTGCCGGAGCCACCAGAGCCTCGCAACGGCGGGTGTTTGCGGCGGCGGATGCGGTACCGGTGCAGCGGCGTTGTGAAAGTCCATGGCCCACCTATGCCAGAGCCAGCGGCCCACCAACGGCAGCGGTCTAACGGGAAAAGTCCCGAATCTCCTGATGGCCAATCCGAGCCTGCTCACACACACACACACACACACAACTGAAACCAAAGTCATTTGCAGACATATGCAAACATCTCTCATGCACACATGTGAAACGCTCTCACACACAGACACAACAGCGTTGCAGTCAGGAAGAAAAGCAATGTGGAGCGGCACCTCACCACTTCATAAGGAGTTTAACTGTGACACTTTTCGAAATCCCGTTTGTGTCCCCCTATTTTACAAATAGGCCTATGTTTATTATTATCTTTTAACGCAAGCCATCATCGCCACGGAGGAGCACACAGCCTCTGTGAGCGAGCGAGAGACAGAGACAGAGAGAGAGAAAGAGAGAGCAAAAAGAGAGAAAGAAAACACACCTTTATCTATTTAATATAGCCTGTACAAAATAAAGTAAGAAATCATTCCAATGTGTACTATAGGACAGTAAACAGTTTAAAAGGGGAGTGATTAGTAATGCATAAATAAAAAGAAAGAATGCTAACTAGGTAACATAAGATAAGAATACACAAGTTTAAATGATTTGTTATTGGTTGTGATCATATTCTAAAGATGTTTGGATTATTGAAAAGTATACAGCTCCCTTTCATAGAGTGTTGAGAGCTGTATCCATACATTCATTTTGTGCTCAAAGTCCACCAGATTGATGCATTTCACTTCAACATTTAAAAAAAATCATACATTTTCTTTTCACTGAAAGCGGGTCCCACAGACCCAAACAGCACACAAAGTTTAAAGGTAAGCATATAATAATGTTAAAATGTGCTAAATATATACACTGCAAAAAAACTGAAAAAGAGGAGTAAAAGTAGCCCCCGACTTGTTTTATTTTTTTGAAAGTAGCTCTCATCCTAAAAAAGATTGGAGACCCCTGTCATAGAACGATACATTTGACCATTTTAAGCTTGGCCTACCATTTGATTGGAGCGGCGAGGAACAGGTGGGGCTTGAAGAGGCCCACCTGTTCAAAGCGGGGGATGACAGAAAAGGTTTGAGAACCACTGTTTTAAAGCATCAATCTGATGCATTTTGAGATGCATTTTTTTGCCAACCTGGGGAGAGCTGGAGAAACTTAACTTCAGCCATGAGTCAAACATATGACCTTACTAAGTATTATGCATTTGTTTATATGAGCAGTTATAGGTATAAATGCTCATATATTTTTTCTCTTCATTCCCCACGCCCCAACATAAATAAATACCAATTTTAGGAAAAGTAAGGAAGTTTGAGCAGTGTGGGTTCTATATTAATAGAGTTACACATATTTCAAAACGCGAAGTGTAATAACTGCACTTCTCACTAAGTTGTAAGAACAACTTATTAGAAAGATCAGTTCAATGCAGCTAACGTTGTCTCAGTGTTATCGCATGATGTTAAAATGGGTTTGCCATGAACTTAGTGATGGATTGTAAACATTTGAAATGTAGCCTTTAAGTGTTTCTCAGTTACAAGGTTGTTGTTTTAATAAATCAGACTGATGGTGCAGCGCTGTGCCTCTTTATATAGGTTGTTGCGCTGATCAGGGGGAACTTGGCTGCATTTGTTTTTCAAAGAGGGTACTTTATTGAAAAAGGTTTGAGAACCACTTGTGTAGTGAACCAGGCTTGAGCAGGTATGAACAGCGGTGTCGTTTTATCAAGGATATACTCTACATGTAGTATTGACAGGTGAATGGTTTTGGAGACGACCGTCCAGGCAGTGTATTGAACTTTTAAACACACTAATGCTTTATCCACCTCAAACTGGCCCAGTATACAAAGCCAGTCCCTTTCATCATTCTCCCACTCCATCCCAGATTAACAACTTGCTTTCAAGTTTGAGCTTGCAGGGAGAAGGAAGTGAAACAGGGGTCCCTCTTTTGGGGGTCATTCAGGGTCTTTGTTGTACAGGGCATTGGAGCCTCTTTTCTCTGCTTTAGTCGGAAGGGAGTCAAGCGTGAGGATTATAAAAAAAAACGTATTTAGGGTATGTGTGTAATTATTTCCTGAATCATGAATGCCCCCATCGATGAAAATGGCCCTGCTGAGTGTGGGGGAGAGGTCTGATCCGCAGTGAGGGCGTGGGGGACTAAACTGTGATCAAACATAGGTTAGTCTCTAAGCAGGAAGTAGAAATGGGCCTGTTAGAGCCAGGCCCCCAGGATCTGAGGAGGTGCCACTTCAGAGCCACCTGTGTGGCTGTGACAGATTCTCCTTTAGTTCAGGGACACCAGAACCTGTTGTTGAGGTAGCAGCTTATGTTACCATGAGGTATACATGACAAATTAAGTCTCAATCAGTTAACCCAACATTGTCTGGAGTCATTTATTCTAAGACTCATCATTAGGCAACTTGACCAAGAGCAAGTGGAAACCCACAACAAACAGGACATGACCAGTGTCCTGTTGACACACAGTGGGTTTACCTCTTATGCCCCTTTCCCACCAAACCAGTTCCAGTTCTAGCTCTGTGTTCGTACTCTTCTGGTTCCAAACTGGTTCGCCTTTTTGGAACCGGTTGTGTTTCCACTGCCGTTATACTCTTTCCCAGAATGCAGTGGCTCATTGATTACCAATAGGCACTTTCACACCGGAGTACTTTTCCCAGGAATAGTTCCGATAGTTCTTCTAGGGATTTTACGTTCACACCAAAAAGATCTGGAACTAGAACTTAGTTCATGCAAACCTTTTCACCCCTTTTCAGTCCCTGCTAGAGAGCATGTACTTTCCTGGGAGAAAAAGGTTCCAATTTCTGATTGGCTGGGCGAATTGCAAACCCGTAAAACTCCCAAAAGGTTTTGTGAAATCGCCATTTTATTTGCTCGCATTTAGCATTAGCCCAGCGCACCAACGGAGAGAGACTACCTTATGGAACGGTGGGGTGATTAGGAGGTGTCTACGCTTCTGGCAGTTTACCCGGGACTTCGGGCGGCAGTATACGCCGTGAAGTTGTTTGCGGCCTGCCAGTAAACCCAAAGCAGAAGAAGAAGAAGTGACGTCAGCGACTTCATTTGCCTAATCCTCCCCCAGGGACTTATTCCAGTGTGAACGCGATTTACTAAGACAGTTCTGGGACTAAAGAGTTCGGCAGGACTAAGTACTAGGGATCGACCGATATGGCTTTTTCAAGGCCGATAGCGATTATTAGTAATCAAGGAGACCGATAACCGATATTTGGAACCGATATACATTTGCAGTAAAGTCAGAAAATCTTGGTGTCAAAATGTAGAATAACACAAACTCCAACACAACTCAACACAACTTCTTTGAAATGCATTTAAGCATATATTATGTTTAATGAACTTTTAAACATCTTACAACTGGTTTCCTCTCTGTGCCCTTTTCTTTAGTGCAGCCATCTGCAATGAGTTAGAGAGACAAGAAGTGGGGCGGCAGGCTGACATGCTTAACTAACAATAATGCTTAATTTATTATATCAAAACAATGCCTGTCTGTCTAGCATCAAATCCCAATAAGCTGCGAGCAACTGCAACACACTAGTGCTAGCTAATGTTTTGCAAACTATTAAAAGTGAGGCTATCACAGTAGACCTAACGTTAGTCTCGTAGCCTCACTTCTAATATTTTGCTAAACATTTGCTAGATACATGTTGGCTAGCTAATGAGCTTCACATATCAACCTCTCTGGCTGGCTCCCGCCTGGAAAATCTTCAGTGTTGATTGACACTTCAGTAATAGCCTATCAGATAGCGCTGTGGGCGGGACATTGCTCGTGTACACAGAGTGGTGACTGCAGCCAGAGAAACGGCCGCATCAGAGCCAAAGTTTTATCGGCAATTTGATATAAAAAAAAGGCAGATACCGATAAACGGTCAAATGCGGAATATCGGCCCCGATAATCGGCCAGGTCGACCCCTACTAAGTACTGGGAACTAAGTATGGCAAAGTACTTGGTGTGAAAGCGGCTAATGTGGTTCAGCGGCATTTACCCACCGCTGCAGTGATACGCTAATCTCGCCCCAGCCTTGGACGTATGCCTGACGTATTCGGTTCTTGGTGAGCATTTTTTGGGTGCCAGATAAGAACCGGTTTTCGGGGCTAAGAGCCGGCCCCGCTGCGGTGGAAACAGGAAGAACTGGTTCTTAATCGGTCACTAGCTCCGAACTGGCCCTGGAACCACTTTGGTGGGAAGGGGGCATGATTGGATTTTTTTTATGAAACCATTATAATGTTTACCTGAGAAGGGCTAATTCATAAACATAAACAGTAGACCAAGAACAGGAGAATGTGACAGTAATATCAGCTACACAAAAATACATATGAGCTGTACGTATAGTTTGCTGACATAAACTAGCATAGGCCACTGTGTTTTATGGCTAATGAATGATCATGTGTGAAAATAGGTACGTTCAGACAGTATGAGCAAAACAATGTGTTTAAACATTAAAGCATGTAACCATGTTTTAGTACTACATTAGAACAGGTCAGCTCAATCTTTCCCTTTGCACACAACTATCACTCATCCCTCTGATTATCACACTTGCTGAAACGACAGATTGACAAGTAATTGTTTGTAATAGTGCCGGAGCGCCCAGACAGTATATCTGCTAGTTGGTTTTTGTTCTGTTCTCGCACCTTTTGATTGTGTATCAAATGTTTCTGTCTGTGTTTCCCTGTTGAGGATGTTCAGGAGGCAGTGTGCCCGTAGATTATACTGTTGCCTCATTGCTGAGCAGCAGTGAGAGCACCAGGGTGACCAAAGAAGGAAACAACAATGCAAGTAATATAGAGACTAAACAAGAGGGAGGAAGTGGCACACTGCGCAAAACATGACAAATAAATAAAGGGTGAAAAGAGAGAAAGAGCCTTAAGAAGTCCTCTGAGGCTGAGGAGAGGCCAGGACTAGCTGTAAACAACACACAGCCCGGGGAATGGCCACACTCTCCAGCAGGGACACAGACGAGTGTCCTCCTGGGAGACAGCAGGAGAAGCAACCAGCTCCACAGCACAGGGCATACAGGGTGTGAGGGCAAATGTGAGGATTCATTCAAACAATTTCTTCTAATGATTTAATTAAACAATACAGAATTAGAAAACAATGTGTGATCTGCAACAAGTACATCTAACTAATAAACCAAAACAAAGATAAAGTCTCTTTCAAGTCCACATCAGCCGTGCACCTAATGTCACACTCGCAGTCTAACTGGCACTGAAGAACTGTGAATGTTGTGACGTTGAGTACAGGGCCACATATAAAGCTGGGGGGTTGAAGCTTTACCTTTGGGGTGGGACGAGCGGAACTTGACAGCCCCCAGGTTCAGCAGGTTCATGCCGTACAGGTTGAAGTCTATGAAGAGCTGCAGAAGGTAGGGGATGTGGCCCTCGTGGGGCTGATACATCTTGTTCATCACGGCTCCACTCTGTAACAGCTCACACACCCTACAACAAGCAGAGGTTACTCCAGATTCATCCAGCAGTCCCACCCCCCCCTATTAAGCTATTATTACTACTATGACTACTGGCTGCTACTTCTTAGGTAGTCCATTCCAACACAATTATGTATGTTATTATTAAAATATTTGATTTGATTTACTAGCGCAATCTACCCGCCACCACACTCTATAATGTTACACTATTTTATAAATACTGCGTACTTAGGTATTTTCCCTGAATGTGAATTTCTGTACATTTTGTTGTTGTTGCAAATCATCTCTATCCATCTATACTTTGCTGTAACAATGTACATGTCCCCGCTGTAGGACAAATACAGGAGTTCTGATTGGGACTAAAGAGCATCAACCTGCAGTCAGCTTACCGTTTGACCATGCGAGGATTGTACAGGTAGATCTTCATAAAGCGCTTCTCCTTACTGTGGTAACCATAGAAAGGCCTGTAGGAAGAAAGACTGCATTAACACACTGCCGTTAACGCTTTTCATGTTTTAAAGCCTTGTCCTCGTTGTTATCTTATTCGTGTCTGTTGCTCTGGTTTTGTGATCAGATCTTTACTCCATCAGCTCAGTGTGTTGTGAACAACTGGTGGATCACTCACATGCCAGAGACCAGCACCACCTTGAAGACATGCTGGTCGGAGGAAGCGGGGTTTCCCATGGCAACGTTCAGGGCCCTGTCGATGCTGAAGGCCACCTGCCGCAGGTAGCGCTCCGGCTGCTGGCCGTAGCCATCGTACGGCACGTAGATGTAGGGGAACACTCCGTGGAGGTGGAGGCACGTTTTCTGGCCTGCAACACAACAACACCAACGTCAGGCCTACACATGTCATTTATCCATAACCTAATGCGTTTAACATTTTAAAATGCAGAAACTAATTAAACATTTTATTCACAGAATCTTTGGCCTTTACATCACTCTTTTAGTTTGACTTACATGTATTACCATATTTATGTATCACGTTTCTTGTTTAGTGGCTCGAGTTTTAGCTTAAAACTCTTCATATCATTCAATTCAATTGGTGTTTCATAAGAAAATACTGTAAGAAATACAACTTTGTCAAGACAGCACAAGTTCAGACTTCATTACATTTTTGATATAGAAGTTTGAAAATATTGTCAAATTATATAATTTCATTACATCAGGCCACGACACATGTTCTGCAATCATTTAAAAACACATTAAAAGCTTTGCTTGACCCGACACAATGTTGAGTTTGTACAACAACATCTTCACATTCTAATGCTTGACACTGCTGCAAGTAAGATTTAAACTCTAACGAACATGTTGACCGGTGGAAAAAAATTCTAACGGAAACTCTGCCGCACGGTTCCCTCGTCCCTTGGAAGAGAGGAGGGTGTTTTTCATCTGCTGGTGGACTACCGGAGAGCATTACAGCAGGAGCACACGCTTGCCTCGGGGAGGGAGGAAAAGAGAAACAACCAGAGCCCTGCCTCTCCCCACCTCTGCTGCTAAATCCACCGTGGAGAATAAACAGAAGGGCAACCATGGCAACCATGCTCAGGAAGTCTTCTTTGCTGCTTTTGGTGTATTTTGTGGCGGAAGTACAGCGCCACTTACAGGCCCGGCATATGTACTACAGCGTCTCCAGCGGGTCGAGCAGTCTCGTGTGGAAGGACACGTTTCTGGTGCCTATTGCGTGTGGATGGAAGACTTTTTTGATATCGAATTCGGTTCCTTTTCGTTTTCGTGCCTGTTCATAAAGCCAAACCGCGCGGAAACCCCTCACATCGACAACAACAACAATGTCCGATTGTATTGAAGCGCTACTCATTTTCGTTTTGCTCTGTCGAAACGCAATGGAAGAAATGGGACGTGACTTTACTTCCAACTTGTAACATATCCGTGACTTCAGGGGAAATTCTTTGTGCTGAGCTCTGTGTGGTAGTTTGTTGGAATTGGCAAAGATTGCACACATTCATCTCTTCCTGCCTTGTCTGCACATTTCAGCATCAGTCATACATGAGCATTGTATTTGTCTTTTTGTCCACCAATAAAGTTTCCCCTGTGTTTTCACCAGGATTTCAGCGGACGGTGGCCATTGCAGATTCTAACTACAACTGGTTCTACGGGCCAGAGAGCCAGCTGGTCTTCTTGGACCGCTATGTGTTGCGTAACGGCAGTGGGAACTGGCTGGCAGATGTGATCCATCAGAACAGGGTGATGGAGGGACTTTTATGATATCAACATCGGTTCGTTTTCATTTTCGTTTCCGTGTAACTGGGGCCGGAAACGAAAATGAACCAAATTCGATATCAAAAAAGTCTTCCGTTCACACGCAATCGGCTTAATAAATGTGTCCGTTCACACGAGACCGCTCAACCCGCTGGAGACGCTGTAGTACATATGCCGGGCCTGTAAGTGGCACTGTACTTCCGCCACAAAATACACCAAAAGCAGCGAAGAAGAGCATGGTTGCCCTTCTGTTTATTCTCCGAGGTGGATTTAGCAACATGTAGTACTCCATTTCCACTTGATGATGGTTGTGGTAGAGGAGCTGTAGATTTTGCACTCTGTAGCATGGTCAGTAGTGTCTGGAGCACGAAAGCAACCCTGTGATCCGCCATAGTTGTTGCTGGCGAAAAACACATCAGCAATGACACGGGTGACGCGGGGGTGAGCAGCAGAGGTGGGGAGAGGCGGGGCTATGGCTTCATCGTTATCAGGAAATGATCGTATAGATGAGTAACATGCGTCACTTCCGGGCAAAAAGTACGGCTCCGCCCACTTTTGGGGGAAAACAAAGCTGTCATTTGAATTCTGTGTAAATTGTCAATGTAAATTCTGAAGTTTTTGCCTATCCGATCAGAGATTTAAGAAAACCGTGGATCTTTGGATATTCAAAGAGCCCGATTACAATGGCCAGACAGGCAAACAATTAGATTAAATCATTGGAAATCGACGATCGGGCTCAATATATGGTTAAATATAGCAGTAGGCTATCGATGTCCATAGATGAGAGTAACATCTACGTCACTTTACAGCCCCGCCCACTTTTGGGGGAAACCAACGCTGTCATTTGAACAGCGATCAAGCCTGAAGCCATAGAGCTCTTCTGTTACTGTCCTTTCTTCTTAGAGGAAGTTCAGAAACACGTAACTCTGGATTTGTTTTAATGTTTGAGGTGCAATAAACGACACAGCAGCTTTTTGGCAATTATTTTCCGCCTCGCTCATGAGAGTAACAGCTGGCAAAATGACAGCCTCTCCTACTGATTTTTATTTATCCATATATCGAGCCCGATTGCCGATCTCAAATGATTTAATGTAATTGTTTGCCTGTCTGGCCATAGTAATCGGGCTCTTTGAAGATCCAAAAATCCACGGTTTTCAAAAATGTATGATCGGATTGGCAAAACTTCAGAATTTGTATTGACCGCCATTCAAATGACAAGTTGTTCCCCCAAAAGTGGGCGGGGCCATAATTTTCATCTATAGGGCAGGGGAACCTTTTTCCATTTTAATTTTTACAACATCCTCCGAGGGCCGTACAAATGATTGAACTCAACCTCTGCTTAAAAAAACCGAAATCACAGCCCATTCATTTGGCCTTTCTTTCATGCTGTGCAAAGAAAAAGCAACCTCTTAATCCAGATATCTTACCTCGTAAGATACCTCCTTGACTCGTGCATGCATGCACGTGCACGGTTGTGGCATGACCACCAAAACAGAAAGATATGGACACAAGATGTGTGCAAATGTATTTAGTTTTCTATCCATGTGGACATGATTTAAGACGAGACATACCACGTGATGACACGTTAGGCTCGTGTTGTGTTTAAGGACCATGACCTTGGACAGGAAAAACAGGCACTCGCTTGTTTAATTTTTTTTGTGGTCTCGATTTCTTAATATTTTTTGCGTGTGTTTAAAAATGACCTCGAGGGGCGTATCAAATGGTCTCACAGACCGTACACTGCCCGGAGGTTCCCCACCTCTGGTATAGGGCGTACACACGGAGCCATTTGGCCCCCCAGAGCGTTTCGTCCGCAGATCTACCAACCTTGGGAGCCGTTATCGTTATCCGCGTTTTGGTGTCGGCTTCGTGTGGATGAACCGTCTATATACGGTTCAGTAATCAGGTAGTCTTTAATCAATAGGCCATAGTGCATCTCAAACATTAAGCAAAACTGTTACAAAAGAAACCAAAAGAATCACATTTCCAGAATAAGGTAATGATTATATTGGGCTAATTTCTACCATGTTCAATATCTGCACTTGGAAAAAGAGAAAGCCAACTGAGACAACAAAAAACAAATGGAATTGAGAAATTGAGGACACGCCAAAAGAAAAATGTCACACTTCACTAATCGGATTTGATGTTGTCACATCAAAATATACGGTAGTATTACAGGGCAATTTGACTAAATCCTCTGCACTTTTTTCCCCAGCATGCAGTGCCAAAGTGTCAGTTGAACACACACACATAAGCTGAGCAGCTGAAGCCTCAGATAGCGTCCCTCCCTGACACTTCCTGGCCCAGGCAGCACACAGATGGTGAGAGGGACACGACTGAAACACCATGATTTATGACAGACATGCAGGTGCCAAAGCAGCCCTTTAGCTTCATTCCTAAACAGAGAGGATTGTGGGTGGACGGAGTCAATTGGGGTCTTGAGAGATGTGAAGTGAGGTGAGCTGCTAAAGAGAGAGGGAGATACAGTATTTATAAGAAAAGTGGTGTGACATCATCACTCCCAGACACACTGCATAGAGTCGTCCGAGGTGAACAGCTGCAGTCAGCCTGGCACAGCTCTCACCTTCAGACCGCTGGAGGAGCCTGCATGTTTAATCAAGTTACATAAGAGATCATAACAGCTGCAAACAAAGGCTTAGAAATATCTGAGCTGCTTCCTCACTCCTCTCCTCCTGTAGCAGAAAGGCTAGCTAGGACAGGAGGAGGCGGTGTCGAGCAGGAGAGGGGCTCTGCCGGCTTCATCTCAGCATTGACCTACAACAACTTCAAATGTTGTCCAGTGTCTAATATCTAGTGAGTGAAACGTTTTCTTTCACATTTTCATTGGACAGTAACATTTCCTGATTCTGGTCAAATATAAACCATCTCATTTCAAGAAATCTTACCATGCAAATGTTCACTTGTTCTATTGGCAGAATTATTTTTATTTATTACAAGTGAAAACACCTTGTTTTCATTCTTTTTTTACTTAGCTTTGAAGCAGCATTTGTTCCAGTGTGGTAGCAGGGCGCTGCTGCTCCATTGCACACACATGCCCCTTTCACACCAACGCGTTGTCAGGGCCGGCTCGGCGCTAGAGCCTGACAAGTACCGGTGTTTCCTCTACACACCGCAGCGGCGCCGGCTCTTAGCTCCGGAATCCGGTTAGTTTCCAGCTCCAAAAAATTGTCGGTCTAGAAGGAAGACTCCGGAGCTAAGAGGCGGCGTCGCTTACGTCTCTCTTACGTCGAGGCGTGCAGGAACCTAAACCCACCTCCCCTGAACATGCGTCGACTGAAGAGTCTCGTCATGCCTGCCTACAAGCAGTAGTGCTGAGCAAAGTGACTAGAAGGCAACCACACACGTATAAAAAAAAAAACACACTTTATAAAGTCAGGCAACACTAACCAGGCTTCGTGTGATGCAGTTATCGATCATTGTGGAGAGAGGCAGACGTTTTGTATCATAGCAGCTATCGGGTGGAACCAATACATGGGCTGCTCAGGTTGTCGTGTCCGACTATCACAAGTAGAATCATAATGAGAAATACACTGGTAAAATGTGCCTGTAGGAAACGGCTTATACCACAATAGGATAGCAATAGCAAGTAGTCAGTTTAGCTTTGGTTGCTGACGTTCATAACAGCGTTGTGATGCCAATTCAGACGGGAGAATAAACTCCCGTGGAAGAGCCGCACTGCAGCGGTCGGTACATGCTGCTGAAACGCATTAATAAACAATGAACCACGGCACTCTGGAGAAAAGCATAAGGTTGGAGAAGTCGTTATTCAATTTAACCCTCCGGTATCATTCGATTGGACTACTACGCAAATTAGTCATTCGAGACAAAAATGTCCACTGCAAAAGACTTTGATAAAAACTAGGGCCGGGACTTTAACGCGTTAATTAAGATTAATTAACGCGTTAAAAAAATTTACGCAATTTAATCGCACTTATTTTTGCACAGCGGAACGTTTCTCACTGGATGAGTTTCAGGCGTACCGATTATACTGGAGCACCAACTAACGTTCATGACTTCAGCATGGGACTTCAAACAACAACAAACCACGGTGAACAATAGTCAAACATGAACGAACAAGCTGATGAGACCGCTTTGGTCGGCCCCGTGGATGGGACATTTTGTTTTAAAAAACGGACGGATGGAAGCGTTGATAAGAGCACGGTTGTGTGCAAATTATGCAAAAAAGAATGTGCATATCACCGCAGCACATCAAGCCTAAAGTATCACCTAAATGCAAAGCATGTAGCAGCTAGCGTGGACGTTAGCCCGACTCCGAGTGCAAGGAACCACACCCTGACCCAACCCACACTCAACCAGATGACTGGTTTCAGGGCCAGGATAAGTAGGTCCACGTCTGAGAGAATAACCAGCTCCCTGGCTCACTGGATTACAGGGCTCGACATTAAGGACTGCCCGATGGCCCGATGGCCATCTAGTATTTAGCTCGGGCAATGAAGCCTCACCTGCTGGTTGCCCGATCGGGCAATCTATTATGCCAGTATCATGCAGCTCGCGGATCCAGTAATGAGTGACCCGACAGTGAAACTAAACATATCTATAACTAGTTTAGGTAGCTTGAGAGGTAATTAAAATAGCTACGTGTGATATTCTAACCTGAAGTGTGTGTTTTGTCCGCTCACCGCTGCATGTGATGCAGAGCTGCGTGTCGAGTCTCGACTCGTCAGCAGCAGCTGATCTCTCTCTCTCGTCAGATTAGACTTTACTCGCGTTTGTCCATATCGATCAGATCCAGCTAGTTCTAGCTAATGATAGGACTACCTGCTTATTAAAAGACACCTAAACAATCTGTCGCTATGCAACTGGATGAGGCCACAAAGTATAGCGCAGCATTATGCATTTGTTTACATGCCCACCGGAACCCCGAGGCATTACCAACAGATCAACGCACAATCAACCCACACAGGACATCTCTTTCTCCACATCAAGTGTTAGACATTAGAATTGACTATTCTTGTCTGTCACATACTCTTCTTGTCTGTCACAAAAGTGGCGCAACTGAAGCGGTATTGCTCTAAAGGGAAATCATTTTGACCGAGGATATTTAGATTTGCCGGCTAACGGGAACTCTGACGTGTGCTTCGCGGATGCGCTCGGCTCCTCTCGACTGCTCCTCGGGTCTGCTCGGTCAGCTTCCGGATGAGGAGGCATTCGTTCGAACAACTTACAGTAGATAACATTACAAACATTTTTAACAGGGGCCATAATAGTGTAAATAATGTTTGTTTTGGCAGTTATAACTGAATGTAATGTTTTCTACTGTTTCCATCTGGGAAGGCATTTGCCTTCATCAGATGGAAAGTGTCTTGACCAACAACTTAAGTATTTCTTAAAGCTATGCAGGGCATGCAAGCGAGCAAACACAAACAAGAACAAACAAACAAGTGAAATGAAGAATAAAATTGAAATTGAACAATATAATATTGTGGTGGTTCATCTTATAATTCAGTCTAGAGAATGCACCAGACAGCATCTAAGACCTGCAAAAATCAACATTTTCTAGGGGGACGGAGGCCCCCCAAACCCTTCGTGCCATTTCGTCCGCGTGCATATTTCAGGGCAATCTCTATTGGGCTCAGGGCCATCTGTAAATTAGCTTAGATGGCCCACAGGGCTCAAAATCCTTAGTGTCATGCACTTGGACTGTAGACCATTAAAAATGCGATTAATTTCGATTAATTAATTACAAAGCCTCTAATTAATTAGATACATTTTTTTTAATCGAGTCCCTGCTCTAATAAAAACATTATATTAAACGGTTTTTTTCACAACTTTCTTGGGTTCAATCTTTAAAGCAACTTCCGCCCTAATAGAAAATACCAAAAATGTAATCATTTTCAGGATTGTAACCCTTTAAATGCCATTTTTTTTCATGATGAAAACAGAGAAAATTAGTTATTTTCCAAAAAATAC
Source organism: Pseudochaenichthys georgianus (assembly GCF_902827115.2). Lineage (NCBI taxonomy): Eukaryota > Metazoa > Chordata > Actinopteri > Perciformes > Channichthyidae > Pseudochaenichthys > Pseudochaenichthys georgianus. The sequence continues at coordinate 1,903,741 of NC_047526.1, read as the reverse complement.
ATATCTGGGGACTGGCTCTTTTTTTTTATAACAGTCTTGGATATGTCAAAGATTAGCAACAACATGGATTTGTTTGCATTATTAGTTTTTGCACAAAATCAGATTGAAAAAAAGTCACAAATTAGTCATTCGGGACAACAATGTCCACTTCCAAAAACTGCTCTAAAATGACAGATTAATATTTTTAAAAGCTTTTTGGGGTTAAATCTTTCAATCAACTTGAGTCCTGATCAAAAATACCAAATGTTAAATTATGTTCAGGATGGTAACCCTTGAACTGCCCGTTTGAAAACACGAATTTGCGTTTTCTATGAAAAACATGCACAAAAAGGCAATTTTTTTTTTTTTATTATCACAGTCTTGGATATGTCAAAGATTAGCAACAACATTGATTTTGGTGGATAATTAGTTTTTGCACAGAATCAGATTAAACAAAAAAGTCACACATTAGCCACTCGCGGACAAAAGTGTCCACTCTCATTATAACCACATCTTTTGATCTCTCCGCCATACCGGTATAAAATCATTACCACGAAACCACGCCAGACTATCCAAAACTGGAATCGAACGCCCCCCCAGAACTACACACTACACTATTGTGTTTCGCAAAATGTTCTATGGGACGTCTCTACTGAACGTTTTCGTTTTTCCCACAATTAGAAGTTGCCAGTATTAAACACATTGGTGTTATCAAATGTAAAACATATAATTAATAAATGGGTGAAAATCGCTGTCCATAATGCGCAGCATCAATATATAGCATTAATATACCCACATGACCGCTCATTGATACTTTGTAATTCTACTCCACTACAATTCAGAGGTTGACCTGGTATTTTTACTCCACTACACTTATTTGAGTTACTTTGCAGATTCTGATTAATGATGTGAAATATAAACAACCCTTAAATCAGACTTTAGTTACACCTGAGTAAAATTCAGGTAAGGTGATTGTCAAGTGCCAACAATCAGGAGAGATATTTGATACTTGTGCTTGAGAAGACTAAACATGTATCTGCAATTGACATTAATGGAAACGAGTAATAAAGTATATTAATTACTCGTTATTCTCTACTAATAGTTAATTAAAGACTATATATTATGGCTATTTTGCACATCCCTTTCAAGATTTCAAGATTTTAAAGGTGTATTGACATATCATTTACACAACTTACGGTGTAGTTATGAAATGAATGAAAAACTTGGGTCACAGGTCCCTCAACAGTGCATTACAAGACATCTATCAATATGTGTGTACCTCCACCATTAAACTGTCATATTCTGCACATTTCTTATTCTATCTACATACATAAGGGTATAATCCATATGTATAATATCAGTTAAAATAAGTGCTTCAACATAGTTAACATTGCAGGAAAGCAATATATTAGACGTTAAGTACTTTGTATTTATCTGTAGATAGATACCAACGTTTTTTTCTTATTTAAAAGAAGACCGTAATCTGTTATTTAATGTTTAAATAAAGGTTAATTCGTTTTTCTGTTTTGCACCTCCTCATATTAATATCTTTGTACATCCTGCACTAAACTGTTTTATTGAAGAGATCACTTATAGTATCTTCTTGATTTTTTATATTCTATATTTCTATCACAGACCTTCTACTTTCCCCCTATGAAAGTATATGTACTCTTAATATTTTTTTAATCAAATATAACACGTAAAAACAATAATTCAATAACGTGCTTTAACCACTAGGCACACAAGGTACACACAGACACTTATGTACAACATCTGAAGATGTGTAGTTTTATTCATGCTTTCACATAATTTTACAGCATATTGCTATACTATTTCAGACTCAGTATTTACATTCTTACATTCAAAATTCAATCCAATTCAAATCAGTAATATCTTTAAAAACTACAGTCCTTTTCTATCAGCTGTGCACCGTTATGGTGTAAATATAACCTATCTATGAATTAGATCAAATGTAAAAGTCAGCCGAATTAGTGTTGATACTGCAAGGAGACGTATTGTGTGAAGAGAAATTGAGAAGTTTTGTAATTGTTGATATATTTATGATCCACGTCAAGTATTCAGTTTCGGCGGCATTTCTTCAGTTTTTCCAAAGGTCTTCTCATCAGGGCGCTATAAATAAAGAACTACGACATATCTGTAATATGTAATGCAGCCGAACCGTGTATTACAATGCCGTTATGTGATGACTTTCAAAGAGAAAAGCAAGAACACTCGGAATTAAGTATTATTTTAGTCTTTTCAAATGTTTTCCGGATTTCATCTAATATAAACACCAAACCCCAGCATGCATTGCGGGTAAAACATCCAATCAGCGTAGCTGAGAATCTTGGGTAATCGCTCGAAATGCCCACGTCAGTTTCCGGTTATTTTTATTGTTAAATTCAGTTCCTGACGAACGCCAAAAAAGACCGAGATTATGGAATTAAACCAATAAATAAAAGCAAGGATAATTGTGTGTTATTGGTGAGTAAATAACAGTGTGTTATTTTGAAAAGAATAATAAATTAGAAGGAAAAAAAAGATTTAAAAAATACGAGGCTCTGAGCCCCGTGTATTTTCCTCACAGACGTAAGGTAATCTTCGTCATAACTAGCAAACTAAACATCATGTACATGTACTGCACAAATAATCAGAAATAAAAACTCATTACTCGCATACAATGACATCAAAACGCATTTTAATGGCCAAATGAACCTTAAAATAGGCATTTTCACCGAGAATAACACGAAGGACAGCCATTGTTGTTGATCACGTGGTCTGGGAGCTGTTGCAGCGTCCATAGCAACCACCTTAGCAACCATGAATGTGTACACATTCATGAAGTAATCTTCGTCATAACTAGCAAACTAAACATCATGTACATGTACTGCACAAATAATCAGAAATAAAAACTCATTACTCGCATAAAATGAGATCAAAACGCATTTTAATGGCCAAATGAACCTTAAAATAGGCATTATGAAGGTCCATGGGACGCCCTGCCCGTAGAAGCCTGACGGGCAAGGGGTCCGCTGTGTCCGCAATGAAGGTCTATGGGACGCCCTGCCCGTAGAAAATGACGGGAAAGGGGTACCCTGTACGTAATATAGCGACGGGGAGGGGCCCTGACCGTCCGTCAATATGTGACGGGATGAGAGTGAGAACGTGTGTGTGTGTGTGTGTGTGTGTGTGTGTGTGTGTGTGTGTGTGTGTGTGTGTGTGTGTGCGTGTGTGTGTGAGATCTGTCCATAACGCTGAGATAAGACAGGAACATTTACAGTTGTTGTCTTACATATTGATAATGGAATGTCGCATATCAGCAGTATCTAATGCAGGGTCTGCTTTTGACTATCTCTGGAAACTGATCATAAATGTTAAATAACCCCAATTACTACTTTTATTATTACTGTTACGTAATATATATATATATATATATATATATATATATATATATATATATATATATATATATATATATATATATATATATATCGCCACACACACACACACACACACACACACACACATAATGTTGGATTCTGCTGCAGTCGCTAAGCAACGGCAAAGCAGAAGCCCCTGACAGACAGCAGGAGATAAACAAGCTAACCAACACCTTTCTGAAACAGACATTTTAAATCTCCATCCACGACAGACTTCAATCAGAGCAGATTGTTCACTCGAGCGAGGTAGGAATCAGCGTGCTGTGTGTGTTCCCTCGCCACATGTGCAGTTTCCTGTCTGCCTTTGGGCTGGAAGATTTGTGAATGAGGGAGGCATGGGCTTATCTCAGGGGGAGGAGCGCTGCCAGCCTCCCCACCCCCACTATTGTTGTTGTTATATGTTCACTTACTTTTATAATACTTCCTTTAACATGTTAGTCCACTCATCTGATGTATGCCTTACCTATCTATAATGTCCGCTTTGCTGTAACACTGTACATGTTACAGCAAAACATGTACAGTGCAAAATTACATTAAATGCTTTCTTTGGGCTTGTTTTCAGACCTGGTTGCTTATTTCTCTGAAATCTGGCAACAGAGTGGGCGCAGTGTCTAATAGCAGCAGTAAGCTAACGAGAGGCTACGTTCAGCTGGTGACTCGGGAGTCGGGACAGAGAAAATGTCAGGAGTTTGGAAGTATTATAAAATTGAAAGCGAAGGCAGTGTAACAGCCAGATGCAATGTTTGCAAGGCAGAGGTTCCGCGTGGTGGAAAGAACAGAGTTACGTTCAACACGACCAATCTAATACGCTACCTGAGAAACAAACACCAACAACAACACGGCGAGTACACAGCGGCCACTCAGGTAACGGCACTGAAGCAACCGACACTTTCAGAGACTTTCAAAAGGAAAGAGAAACTGCCCCAGAACAGAGAAAAGGCCAATACAATAACAAGATAGCTGAATTCATTGCGTTGGATGACCAGCCGTTATCTGTTACCTTTGTTTTCTCTTAATGCATTGCATAAAGATCGGATCGGGAAAAATCGGTATCGGCAGATTGTCAAAATCAAATGATCGGAATCGGATTGGGAGCAAAAAAAGGTGATCGGGACATCCCTAGTGCTTCACCTTTCATTTGTGTGTGTGATGCACAAGTACGAGCTCAGCAGAGACGTTAACGCTGTTGGTAATACATCTCCTCAGACTTTAGCCATGCTCCCCTTGTGTCCTGCTTTTAACGGCTACTGGTTTGCACAGAAACTAAGAAAACATTGGCTGAGCCACACTTAAAAGTGGACTAAACGTTTTGATGGACCAGCTAAGGGGGGCAACTGAGCAGCCTACCCCAGCCCCCAAAAGGTAAATACTTGATAGAAATCTCACTCTAGCACTTCTCTACGCAACAGAGCCTCTCTGGGGCTTTCAGCTGACCCTACCAAAGATCCAGCCACCGGCCACACTTCACCTGAAGCCTGATAAAACACCACAATTGCAGCTTATTGGCACTTTGTGTCCTCACCACACAACCATCAGTCTTTCTGCTGCCTCACCGTTACATCTGTGAGCTGAAAACTACAAATGAGTAGCCTCAAGCTGCCATTGTTAGCGCCGATGGTGTTACATCTTGAATCAAGCCGAATACAGAAATAAGTTCATTCTGGGGCTGTCAAACATAAGACATTATTCAGCAGTCTTGATTTTAGAGGATGTGTTAAACATTATAAGGGAGGCAAGGTAAAAGAAAAAGCAGCCACTTCAATATATGAACAGCTCCATGCAAAAAGTGTGTTTTGCAGTCGGTGCTAAACTGTGACAGGCAAAGCAGTCCCTGATGAGGACTTCCAATGGCCGGCTTTTTTGTGTGCCTGGAAATATGACATGCAACATATTTCAGTCCCAGCATCATATTTCCTCAGAATATCGAACAACGATTATCTCAAAACCACCAGCAAATCTATGCTGTAGTAGACAGCTGCTAGGTTGTTTCCCAAGCCTGGAGCAGACTATGTCTGGGCTTTGTTCGCTGGACTGTGTGCCCGCCACCCATCCGCTGAACAGCCAGGTCTGTCATGGCTGGTTGCCCGAGCAACAAACCAGGCGGCAAGGAGAAATGTCATCCCAGCTTGGTTATTATTCCTCAACAAGCTAGAGAAGTCCGTCTTTGCTCCTCTGCACAGTGCATAAGGCCTCAACGCAATGTTTTAGTCAAGGTAATAATGGTAACTTCAACTCGGCACACTCGTTCTCCACAGAGTAGGAGAGTTTGGTACAGAAACCCGGTGCATACATGGCGCTGTTCCTAGACACATTTCTATGATTGTGACATGTCATGTGCCTTCTCTAGCAAACATAACACTGGCTCTGATGACAGCAGGTAGCATTTCTTAGATAGGCAACAACGATTCAGAAAAATAAACGGTGTAAAGTCTGACTGTTCTAAAATATTCCATCAGTGGGCGTGCATCATATGTTTAAGATCAGTTGAGTGTAAAAGTTGGAACAAGTCCAATGTAATGAAGCAGCCGTCAATGTGCTGCCTCTGACTGCTTGTGTGTAAAGAGATGATTGATCCGACACTGGCTTTGTCAAATCATTGTAACTGTGACAATGCAAGAAGGTAGGTACAGTGGCACCTGGGTCCAACATGGAGGCTCTGATGGAAGTGAGCAGTTGAATGGAAACCAATTCATTGTCTCCCTGCCCCAGTTTCATGGCAGGGAACAGAACCAGCCTCCCAATTTTCTTAAAGACCACTTTGTAGCCAGCATTTCCCAGTTGCTGGCATCTCTCCGGCAGAGCAGACCGGAGGGCCGTCATGTGAGCACACAAGGCCGGCTGACCCGGTGGAAGATGCTTCATGCCAGACCTTTCTTCAAAACGCATCAATCCTCAGAAATGCAGACCCTGACATGGAGGTTGGCTGCAGAGTGCTGTTGGGGGCCACGCTGTGATTATGCACTCTGGTCGCAGACTTGTCGCTAAGCTCCAGCTGCAGCAGACCTGTCGCTAAGCTCCAGCTGCAGCAGACCTGTCGCTAAGCTCCAGCTGCAGCAGACCTGTCGCTAAGCTCCAGCTGCAGCAGACCTGTCGCTAAGCTCCAGCTGCAGCAGACCTGTCGCTAAGCTCCAGCTGCAGCAGACCTGTCGCTAAGCTCCAGCTGCAGCTGACCTGTCGCTAAGCTCCAGCTGCAGCAGACCTGTCGCTAAGCTCCAGCTGCAGCTGACCTGTCGCTAAGCTCCAGCTGCAGCTGACCTGTCGCTAAGCTCCAGCTGCAGCTGACCTGTCGCTAAGCTCCAGCTGCAGCAGACCTGTCGCTAAGCTCCAGCTGCAGCTGACCTGTCGCTAAGCTCCAGCTGCAGCTGACCTGTCGCTAAGCTCCAGCTGCAGCTGACCTGTCGCTAAGCTCCAGCTGCAGCAGACCTGTCGCTAAGCTCCAGCTGCAGCAGACCTGTCGCTAAGCTCCAGCTGCAGCAGACCTGTCGCTAAGCTCCAGCTGCAGCAGACCTGTCGCTAAGCTCCAGCTGCAGCAGACCTGTCGCTAAGCTCCAGCTGCAGCAGACCTGTCGCTAAGCTCCGGCTGCAGCAGACCTGTCGCTAAGCTCCGGCTGCAGCAGACCTGTCGCTAAGCTCCGGCTGCAGCAGACCTGTCGCTAAGCTCCGGCTGCAGCAGACCTGTCGCTAAGCTCCAGCAGACCTGTCGCTAAGCTCCGGCTGCAGCAGACCTGTCGCTAAGCTCCGGCTGCAGTAGACAGGCACCTGCTATTCCTTTGCATGTGTCAATCCATTCATGACATTCATGGGAAGGGATTAGCCCAGCAGAGTCTTCTCTCCTGGCAATAAGTTGATCGTGAATATGTTTTCACCTCTGGCATCAAGAATCCATAGTCTGTGCCTTATACATTGTATGATCAGAATCAAACTCTCACTTATGAGATGGTAATTTCCTTAAAACAGTGAACAGAAGGGATAAGGAGAGTGCTCCTATACGCCTCTGAGTGAAATCTCTTCAGTGACTCTCCAAGACCCTCTCGTTACCTGCGTTACCAGGGAAAGGGAATACATCACAGAAGCCGTGCCTTTGCCTAGTTCCTACATGTTGTCATCTGCAGTTTGTTCTCAACAGACCAACACCGTAACAAAGACGCTCTGTAGACCTGTATTTCTTATTGTCAGAGCATTACACCCTCACCTCTTCCACGATGACTTTTCACAATGAAAGACTCAGAGGACACTTGCATATAAGTCAGAGCTTTTTGCTTGGATGAAACTTAACAAATAAGCTTCCACTGACCAAGTCCAGGAGGTCTGAACACGTCAAAGAGCCTAAAAGGAAATACAGCAGTGATTTGAATGGATCTGTTCTTCTTTCATTTCCGGCACACAGAGAGCCAGAACCTTCTCAGCGGCTCAGGGCAGCAATGCTTGGTCTTTGCAAGAGTTACCCAGTTCTCAGCTAACACCAGTGCTGTCAAACAATTAGAAAGTAATCGTGTTAATCACATAATAATGTTTGATCATTAATCACAAGTTTAAAATACTAGTATCTTCTTGTATATTGGGAAGATATAACACAAATACAGGTGTGGTGTTGTACTAATAGACACACTGGGAAGAGAAATCTCAGGGTTTTGTAAGAACATGATTTATGAAATATTGGCATGATGTTGAGGATTGTGAAACACGAGTCCAACTAATAACGTGTCACCTGAGGAGTGGGAGTCTGCTGCAAAAAACATGATCCCAACTCCATATTGGGATGCCCCGTTACCACGGCTACTGCTCATCCTGTGTGGGTCAGACGGTAGTGAGGGCAGCACACAAAAGCCTCCTGGAGGGAGGCTCAGGGTGCACTCACAGACAAGTTCAAAACCTCCTCTCACACAATTACATCCGTCAACAACAGATGTTCAGGATTGGGAAAAGTGCATCAGCCATTCACGATGCTGCATTTGCATTTTCTAGTAACTTCTGCGACACATTTGACAAATGACAATAATATTGAGGGGGAAACGGCATTTAAATGCAGGATTACACACAAGTAGTGTACTGGTGGTCTGAGAGAGCATCACATGGTCAGACAGGAACATGTGATGACCATTGCAACGCTAAAGAAACCTCTGCATCCTAAATACAGAGCAGTCTCAAACACCTAACGGATCCTTCCAGCAGCCAATGGCACTGTGTGTGAGGAACTCTCAAGCTTGAATGAGTAAGTGTGCATGACGTGCAGACGGGCCTCAATAAGCCTCATGTGATTCTCCTGAAGTGTATCCCTAATGCTGGTCAATGTTTCTATTGTGTTGTTGCAATGAACGCAACAACAACAGCAATAAACATCTGTTTGCATTGTGAGCACCAGTTCCACATTGAAGGTCCCTCCTGCCTTCACACTAAGCTGCATTGCTTTGAAGGACAGGCAGCAAAGGATCCATAGAAGCAGCCCATCTCCTTCAGTTCAATCTATATGATGACAACATACGTAAGGTGGCCAAAGCCACACACATGAGATGCATTGGTGACAGGAGAGCGTCCTGCTAGGTTGGAAGCAGTCATGAAATATAAGTTACTAGTTAGTTCAACTTTGCTTTTTATGTCTAAAACAAAAACAGTGTGTGTGCTGAGCAGGAAGACCCCGGACACACACACACACACACACACACACACACACACACACACACACACACACACACACACACACACACACACACACACACACACACACACACACACACACACACACACACACACACACACACACACACACACACACACACACACACACACACACACACACACACACACACACACACACACACACACACACACACACACACACACACACACACACACACACACACACACACACACACCCTGCAGCAAGTCACAAGAAGGAGGGCGAGGAGCAGCAACAGTGAAGAGAAGATGGCTGCAGACGCAGTGGGATGCAGTGGGAAGAATGAGGTAGAATAAGAGCTTAGTCTGCGTCAGCAGGACGTGAGAAAGACATTGAAAGGAGAAGTATGTATTTCTGTAAACCATCAAACAAACATTTGCAGCAGCTTCAAACCCTGGCTCCTTGTTACGCAACAAGTCATGCGATTAGTTCTCTTCTAGTGTAATGTTGACCTTAGTGGTTTAGGTGCATACTAGGCTCGCAAGTGGCCTTTCCTGTTGTTTCCCGTATCAACCCCCATCGGGGTCTGTCTAATAACTGCACACACCAAAACAAAAGCATGCAAGAAAAGGTACGAGTGTAACTCGAACAGACTACACGGAACAATATATAAAGCAGTTTGCTCTGCCAGCACTCAGCAGGAAGTACATGGAATCCCCCGGTCCCTCAAGGGACCTGTCCAGTTCACTTGCCCCCTGTCGAGTGTGAGTCAGCAAGATAAGAAGGAAAGGTGAACGAGGAGGCCAGAGAGGGATTTAAAGGGTGTGGGAGGTATTGAGTGGAGGGGGTCAGCATGGACAGGGCGAGGAGTTGTAAACACCCCTCTCTCTGTGAGCCTGCTCTCCTGTGGAGGCCATGCAGGACAATCGGCAGTGGGGGGTGAGGGGAGATGAAAGGGAATGCTGATGTGATTCAGGGAGAGAAGGTGAAACCCCTCGAAGCTGGAACAGCATGTCGAGGAAAACAAAGGAATGTGGAGGACAGGAGGGGAAGAAGGGGGGCTGAGTACAGCAGAGCGAGAGACTGGGCCCCTCAGGGGGCCTGCAGACAGTCACACATGCAGGGGGAGCCACACACACACACACACACACACACACACACACACACACACACACACACACACACACACACACACACACACACACACACACACACACACACACACACACACACACACACACACACACACACACACACACACACACACACACACACACACACACACACACACACACACACACACACACACACACACACACACACACACACACACACACACACACACACACACACACACACACACACACACACCATGGATGTGGATGTGATGCTGATCAATAACACAGCAGGCCAAACCAGCCATAAAGGAATAATTGCAGATCCTCAGTTTCCGGAGATTTAGGCCCCGGCCACACGAGGACGAAAACGGTCGTTTGCGTTACTGTTTAGTGTCATATAGACCGTTCGGCCACACGAGGACGACCGAATACGGCACTAAACGACTGAGGAAACGATAACGGGTCCCAAGGTGGATAGAACGGCATACGCCACTCTCTGGGGGGTCCAACGGCTCCGTGTGTGCGCCCTATACGGTCATGTTCTGATAATGATGAGGCAATAGCCCCGCCTCTCCCCACCTCTGCTGCTCACCACGCGTCAAAGTAAACTGCACCCTGAATTCAGATTATTTATCTTTCTCTCGATATGGACCTAAACGTGAGTGAAGTCTAATCTGACAGGACGGAGACACGCAGCTCTGCTCCCCTGCAGCTCCTCCCTCTGCAGCAAAACACACTTCAAGTCAGATCATCGCCCTTAGCTATTTTAAATACCTCTCAAACTAAACTAGTTATAAATATGTTTATTCTTACTGTCGGCCGGGTCACTCATTACTGGATCAGATGCTGCATGAGACAGACACTGACGCTGTCCGAAGAGAGGGAGGAAAAAGAGAGGCTCCGTGTATGTTATTATTATATTATATAGAGTCGTTATTCATTTGTTTTAAAGCTCAATAAATAACAAAGAAGACCTTTGACCGGCACTTTATCATTTTGTCCGGAAGATTTAAACTTTAATACACGTTGACTGGCGAAACACTCTGCCCGGTTCCCTCGGCCCCCACCGCGGAGAATAAACAGAAGGGAAACCATGACAACCATGCTTCTTCGCTGCTTTTGTGGAGGAAGTTACAGCGCCACGTACAGGCTCCTGCATATGTACTGCAGCTTCTCCAGCGGTTGGAGCTACACGGAGCGGTCTCGTGTGGGCAGACACTATCCGGATAACTATTGCGTGTGGACGGAAGCTTGTTTGCGATTGCGTTAATCCTATGCGTTTAGCCGTTTTCGTCCTCGTGTGGCCGCAGCCTCAGATCAGTGGGATCTAATTAGGCAGATCCAAATGGAGCACCTTGACAGACTGTGGGATACACATGAGTCAATAAGGAACACAAACATTAAGACGTATTGGAAAGGAAAAAGATGCAAGAAAGGGGAGAAAAGTGTGAAGGAAAATATCCAAAAGGAAATGGAATAATGTCAATGATCCAAACAGGTTACATAGACCTTCTTTGGGGGGTGTTCAGTGCTTATCTGAGGGCAGGGTAAAAGCAGTGGGTGTAGTATTCTCTACAGATTGTAGATACAACGGACTGCTCTCGATGGAATTCCCAAGCTCTACCTGAACTCCTTTTCTTGGCTCTAAGGACTAGCACTTTGCCACACATCACAACAGCAGAGAGGGCAGCTTGGCTGGTGCGTTGGGCAAGCGAGGTGCACACACATGCTAACTCTCCCTGTTGTTCTTAGCATCCCTCCCCCCAATGTCCTACTCTCCCACTCACAATCTAACCCAGCGACTGCCATAGAGACGCAGAGAAACACGCACTAAAGTACAGCTGAGATGTTGCTGTGACTCGAGGATGCCTGCCAAAACTAACCAACTCAGGGCTCGACATTAAGGACTGCCCGATGGCCCGGGCCATCTAGTATTTAGCTCGGGCAATGAAGCCTCACCTGCTGGTTGCCCGATCGGGCAATCTATCATGCCAGTATCATGCAGCTCGCGGATCCAGTAATGAGTGACCCGACAGTGAAACTAAACACATCTATAACTAGTTTAGGTAGTTTGAGAGGTATTAAAATAGCTACGTGTGATATTCTAACCTGAAGTGTTTTGTCCGCTCACCGCTGCATGTGATGCAGAGCTGCGTGTCGAGTCTCGACTCGTCAGCAGCAGCTGATCTCTCTCTCTCTCCCGTCAGATTAGACTTCACTCGCGTTTATGTCCATATCGATCAGATCCAGCTAGTTCTAGCTAATGATAGGACTACCTGCTTATTAAAAGACACCTACACAATAAGTGTTGCTATGCAACTGGATGAGGCCACAAAGTATAGCGCAGCATTATGCATTTGTTTACATGCCCACCGGAACCCCGAGGCATTACCAACAGATCAACGCACAATCAACCCACACAGGACATCTCTTTCTCCACATTACGTGTTGGACATTAGAGTTGACTATTCTTGTCTGTCACATACTCTTCTTGTCTGTCACATAAGTGGCGCAACTGACTAATAGGGAAATTATTTTGACCTAAGAGATTTAGATTTGCCGGCTAACGGGAACTTTTAAAAATAAAATCTCGATTTTTTTTTTCTAACTCATGGACAATTTTCGATTTAAACCTCGATTTGTTTCTGTTTTTTTCTAAACAAACCAGACCAAGGCAAAATTTCAATACATATTTTCTTTAATAACACAATAAAAATAAATGAGATTACCAAGTAGTCTAGGCCTATGTGAACAAATCAGTTGTTCAAGAATAAAAAAAATAAAATAAAAACAGCACCACGGCACTTGGCTGTCATTAATGTGCAAACATTTTTTTTAAATCAAACTGGAAAAAAAATCTCTTGTAGGCCATCCCTGAAAAAACTTGTAAAATGAAATACAACAAATAATAAATAATGATAATGAAATGAATAATAAAAAAATACCCTCAAACATCCCTTTAACTTTCTAGGAAGTTGTCTTTCTACAGACCTTACACAGAACAGTTGTTTGTTCTATGTATGACCGCTTGTACCCGAACCACTTCCATACAACTGAAGTAGCACCTTTTTTAGGAATGAGTTCTTCATCTGTGTTCGTGGACATTTTTATGGTACGTCTGTCGGTGAAGCGGTGAATGTGATTGTAGTAGACTATGTGACTACCCGATCTGCAGCTCTGCACATGCGCACAGTGTTAGAAATTAAAATCAATGTTTTTGATGGCATAAAGTACCTTAAACATACCGTCAGTTTAAATGCTGTTTTATACTGAAAAACCAGAAGTTCTCGTGCGCAGTTGTTAAGCTTTTATTCTGAAAATCCTTTCATCTCCGGTTAGCATTTAGCATGTGGCTAATATACCATTTCCTATAGAGGTGCATTTACTAGCGATATGACACGTGGTGTTGCACACCGAAACCTACTGATTTCAACACTACAACTACTGTATAGACGTCGAGATATTATTATTGCTGAATATTAAATGAAGGTACAGTTTATTTGAATACGTTTGTTTACAGACGTGGGTAGCATGAGACAACAACCGGAACTACCAGAAATGAAACCAGCCGTGAAGTTGTTCCTGTATGGAGTATTGATTACAGCGTTCAAAACCATATTAAATGAAAAGTCATGAAAGAGATAAGGAGGAGAAAAGGCGTGTTTAGTTATATGTGTAATGTACAATGTCTGAGTCCTCTGTTATGCTCAACAACGAACACAGCATAACAACAGCAGATCGGGCAGAGCTGCAGATCGGGTAGTCACAGGCAATGTGGCTGAGCTTTGTGCGCGTTCTGGAAAGTGAGAGAGTACGCTACTACGGAGTCCCTTAAAGCAAAACAAATCTGCGGAGTCTAGAAATGTTTTAAAATCGCGATTTTTCGGTTCAGCCATTTCACAAACCGTAGGAAAGTAAAAATGCAAATTAATCGTGAAAACCGAAAAAATCGCCCAGCCCTAACCTACACAAATCTAAATGTTCTAGGGGGACGGAGGCCCCAACCCTTCGTGCATCATTTCGTCAGCGCGCATTTTTCAGGGCAATCTCCATTGGGCTCAGGGCCATCTGTAGATTAGCTTAGACGGCCCACAGGGCCATCTGTAGATTAGCTTAGACGGCCCACAGGGCCATCTGTAGATTAGCTTAGACGGCCCACAGGGCCATCTGTAGATTAGCTTAGACGGCCCACAGGGCCATCTGTAGATTAGCTTAGACGGCCCACAGGGCCATCTGTAGATTAGCTTAGACGGCCCACAGGGCCATCGCCCAAAATCCTTAATGTCATGCACTGAAACATAATACTTATTAAGTAACCGTCTGATTGTGATGGTTTTATGTTGACGGCGATCATTTCATAATCATGTAAAGGCAATTGTAACTCTTTCTTTAAGAGATGTACATGTTGTTTGGGGCATAGCCAGATTGTGATGCAGCCGGGAAGAAATGAACACTCAATTGTCTAGTGGTTGTGATGTAGTGAAGTGAGCATCAACCTTTCTGAAAAAGGGATGTCAGTTTTTTTTTACAATCCACGAGGATCTGGGAAGCTGTGGCTCAGTGGGGTAATGCCCTGATCCAGGATCAGGGAGAGCACGTTTGAGTCCCACTGCATGTCGTTGTGTGCCTGGGAAAAGACACTTCCCCCCAGACTGCTCCTGTGGGGATTGCCCACAGTACTGAATGTATGGAAGTCGCTTTGGATAAAAGCGTCTTGTAAGTGACGTCATGTAATGTAATATATCTGGGCTCCTCGTCCCACCGTCCAGGTGACGTGTTAAAATCCAAAGGACACAATAACCTCACTATACACTAGATAGAACATGTTCCTGACACGCTTTTCAAACACATTATATGTCAAGCTGCCACCTTGCTGGAGTCCCAACACGGTGATCACGTATGTCAACAATGTTTCTATACGGAATCCCATCGCTGCACAACAAGCTTTCCTCTGCCTGCTAAACTCTGTCATTCTCTTTCAACAAGGTCTTAATGTGCTCTGGAACACTGCAGGTCTGCAGAAGCAGTGCCAGGCCCGGGGGAAGGTCTCTCTCTAATGGGCTCTGTGGACAGAATGGGTCCCTCCTCTTTCTCTCTGAGGGGACAATGGTGCAGGAGGACAGAGAAAGAGCGAGGACCTGAAATGACCCAGCCACACGTGCCAACTCGGGCCTCGCTCTTCAGAGCCACATCACAGATGCCTGCTTTGGAAAACATTAGGTTTTGCTACATGAGCTCCGATCAGCAGCCTGCTGCTGGCACTGCATCAGAGAAAGAAACTGCAACCACACATCTTTGGGGGAATTACTGTGTCACAACTTTAATGTCCTGGTGGCTTATTCTACACAACATATTCACTTCGACTTACAGACAAGCCTGTTACTACATGCAGACCTCATGCAGAGGACACTGTAGTCCTGTTGCTCGGGGGAGCATGGACATAAAGGACAAGCACTGGCATTCTAGCGAATCTGTGCTTCTGAATAAACGTCTTTCTGTTTAATACGGTTAACCCTCTGTCTTATATTGAAATACACAAGTATCAAAACGAAACAATGATAATATAGCTGACATCAGAGTGAAGATCCATTGACTGTTAGTTCTGTTTTTTATGCTCACCCTTCGGGTGTTTGTGGGCGGGGTATCAGACTACTGGTTCATGCAGGGTACTCAGCACCAACCCCCTAACCCCATCTCACTGATGGAACCATCACTCTGGACAAAACAAAATGTCAACTGGACAACAGATCGATAGTAGAGTGAGTGAGTGAGTGAGTGAGTGAGTGAGTGAGTGAGTGAGTGAGTGAGTGAGTGAGTGAGTGAGTGAGTGAGTGAGTGAGTGAGTGAGTGAGTGCCATACTACAGTCGGTTGGATTCATCACCGCCGCCAGTCGAGCCAACATCATTTTGCATAGCCAAGATAAAAGAGTCGTATTTCCCTCCATATACCTTCAAACGCAGCGTCCACACGGCAGCGTGCGTTGAAGCTTGCCGACGGGCGTGTCTGAAGCTCGACCAACAACCAATCACATGAATCTCCCGCCCCGGACACACAAGCACGGTTTGATTGGCTAGAGCTTGTACTGGCATATGATTTGATTGGCTGACACTTCCGTCGAAGCTTGAAAAGTTGAACTTTTCTCAACTTCTGAAGCGAGCAACGGAGGCAAAGTGCCGCAACGGAACCACAATGCAGTTCGGCAAAGCATGACATCACCCCATTCAAAGTGAATGGGAAGCTGCGTTGAAGCTTCAACGCACGCTGCCGTGTGGACGGGCCGTAAGAGCTCAAGATGTTCCTGGTGTCAAACTAGCAATTCTGATAATACAGGGTTGCTGGTTGAAGTGCCTAAAAGCTGCCCAGCTGCAACAATAACCAATTGTTGTATGCTCAAAATAAGCCACTGAGGCTCCAGTTCACTCACGTGGTAAGCAACCATGATTGTACATGCACTGTCGAGGACACAAGCAGACATTTTTCGTGAAAGCCTCCATCACTGCTGCAGGGCAGTCAGTTTGCCTAGCAATCATTGATCCGTCTTTATTTATTTCAGAGCATTGTTATAGCTGTGGAAGGAGCAATGCAATGTCTGAATAGTTAATTAACAATAAATCTAAACTAGATTAAATCGTGAAACCCCTATTCTCAGATTGAAATTGAAATAGTGTCTACTGGATTTTGCTGGATCTGTGGAAAAGGTTGGTGACCGTCAATATTTTTTCCTCCTCGTTCAACTTCGTGTTTTAATTGGCAGACTTTTAGAATAATTTGAAATAACTAATAATCTTATGGGCTGGAATCTTGATTTTTTTTTTTTTTAAACCAATAGGACACAAAGAGTGAGGTTGAATGGGATCCTATCTGACCAAGTTAGCTCCCCCTCAAGGATGTGCACGTGTAGCCATAATTACACTAATATGTGTCAAAGTATGTTGGAAAATAGGACTGTATTAAAGTATGCAAATGACTATGTTAGTAGGCTCCAGGACAATGAGACCAGCAACGGCCCGGTCATCGACGACTTTGTCAGGTGCTGTGGAGTCCTATCTACAACTGAACGTAAGCAAAACCAAGGACACGATCATTGATTTTGGAAGACATCCCCACATACATGAAGTCTTATCCATCGTGAATCAGAAAGTGGAATTTGTGCAATCATACACATATCTTGGGACAATTACTGACTCAAAATTGAGCTTTGAAGCAAATTGTGAAGCTGTATGCAAAAGGGGTCACCAGCGTTTGTATCGTCTTAGGAAAATGTCTTATTTTTACTTGGACAAAACCATGATGATCATGTTTTATCTTGCTTTTATTGAGTCCATTCTGTCCTTTTCTTTAATGTCATGGTTTGGTAACCTACCTTTAAAGAGCAGAAACTCTTTACCTCAGATCATAAAGAGGTCCAGCAGACTGATTAGTGAGCCACAGCTAAACCTGGAGACCCTGAACCTCAGGCAGTTACAGCGGTTATCCAGCTCTATACTGAATAGCCGCTTTCACACCAAGTACTTTGCGGTACTTAGTGCCCCCGAACTCTTCAGTCCCTGGAACTGTCCTGTAGATCAGTGCTTCTCAAAGTGTGGTCCGTGAGCGCCCCCTAGTGGTCCGTGAGTATATTGGTAACATTTCAAATTTGAAATTAATTAATTTAAGTTTTCCGCACTATCGCGGGAATATGTCTACAATGGAGCGGGCTTAAGTTTCACTTTCGATTGCATGATATAGCCCAGCGCACCACCTTCATCACACATGTTGCCACTTGTTTGTACCATTTTCAGGCGATTTGTAATCTGTTGTAGAAAAACGATGTGATTTTGGATATTTGTGGAGTTAGGTGGTCACACACCGGAATAAGTCCCTGAGGGAGGATTACGCAAATAAAGCCGCTGACGTCACTTCTTCTTCTGCTTTGGGTTTACTGGCAGGCCGCAACTTCACGGTGTATACTGCCACCCGAAGTCCGAGTCCCCCGGAGTTGGGGACTGGCTTCAGTAGAAGCTGCTGGGTAGCGTCTTCGGGTAAATCACCAGAAGCGCCGACACCTCCTCATCACTCCACCGCTCCCATGTTTTATTTTGTGTTCCCATAAGTTAGTCTCTCTCCGTTGGTGCGCTGGACTAATGCGAGCAAATAAAATGGCGGCTTCACAAAACTTTTCGGAGTTTAATGGGGCATGGTTTGCAATTCGCCCAGCCAATCAGAAATTGTTAGTGTGGCCGACACACCCACGAACCATTTCCTCCCCAGGAGAGTACCACCTCTCTAGCAGGAACTATCTGGGGGTGAAAAGGTTTGCGCAAACTAGGTTCTCGTTCCAGATCTTTTTGGTGTGAAACCAAAATCCCAAGAACTATCGGCCTAGTTCCTGGTAACAGTACTCCGGTGTGAAAGCGCCTATTGATGACTCAGGGTGTATACAAAAATGTGAAACAAGGTTAGAGATGACTACAAATCCAGAGCCTTAAATATTGCCTCCATCTGGGGCTGATGCCAAATATACATTGTATAATATATATATATATATATATATATATATATATATATATATATATAGCGTTAGCATCCATTTCCGATAGTCTCTGTTCTCTGGTCTACACAGTGGATTGTCATGTGACCAAACACAGCACAGGTTTCACTGCCGGCTATGCAGCATATGCGTACATGATGAGACTGCACACAAACAGAGAATACATTGTCACATTCACACACTCTTTATTTAATTAAGTGTTTTCTTACAACATGGTCTCTTCTTTATACTTGAGTTTATGTGATTTCATTTATAGTTAACTTTATATTTTATTAATATGTACAGTAATATAAATAATTATTGACCAAATGTACATTGCAGATGTTAGCCACATTGGTAAGTTAGCTAAAAAGATAGCCATATAAGACAGTTATCATTGCCATTAATTGCCTCGTTTGTCACAAAATAAATTACACTAGTTTGACTTAGCTTCGACGGCTGCCGCTGCTGCGTCATGACGTTTTACGTTGCTGATTTTCTCCCCAACGGCGTCGGGTCGATGATCGTGTTGCTTTTAATCATACGAAGCCAGATTAAATTAAATAACTACTTCCCAACCCTTGTACTTTTCTCCAGAGTGCCGTGGTTCATTGTTTATTCATGTGTTCAGTGGCATTTACCGACCGCAGTGCTGCTCGCTGTTTGGCATCACAACGCTGTTAGGAAAGTTTCTCTGGTATAAAATGGGTGATGTTGGCATAGCAACCGAAGCTAAACTGACTCTCTTGACTACTTGTTGCTATCCTATTGTGGCATAAGCCGGCACATTTTACCGGTGTATTATTTTCATTAATTGATTAATGATTAGGCATTGATTAATGATTCTACTTGTGATAGTCGGACATGAGTCATGGCAACCTGTGCAGCCCATGTATTGATTCCATCCGAAAGCTGCTATAATACAAAACACGTCTACCTGCTCTCCACAATGACCAATAACAGCGAACGGATGGTCAAAGTATGGTACATATAAATGGTCAAAGTAGGGTACACATAAACAGAATCACACTAAGGTTAGTGTTGCCTGACTTTATAAAGTGTGTTTTTTTTTAATAAGTGTGTGGTTGCGTTCTAATCACTTTGCTCAGCGCTACAACTTTCATTTGCCATACTCGCCATAAACTGTTATTGCTCAGGTTGATCCCGCCCCCGACGTATGCGGTTCTTGCTTCTAGGCCGACATTTTTTGGTGCTTGAAAAGCACCGGGTTTCAGAGCTTAGAGCCGGCTCCGCTGCAGTGTGAACAGGAAAAAACTGTGCTTTTCAGGCTGGAACCGTGTTGGTGTGAAAGCCCCAACAGAGTCATTAAAAGAAACTGGAGCAGCAGTTAGAGGATGGTAAAGGAGAGACTGACGGGGGGTGAACAGTTCAGGGGACAATGACCTTCTGCCTTATGACTCACAGTCCTTCTGGATTTGCTCATTATCCTATTAATGGAAGGAATTCCTTCAGATGGCATTAAAGGTTCCCCCGGAGAGCTCAGCATGGGGGGGGGCTGTTTTATTCTGCTATGTGCTTTAATGCATGGCCCCCTCATTCAGGTCAATTCGTCATGCACTCCCTCCCTCGCTACTCTTACACGCACCCAGTAAACACTTAGGTGCATGTGTCTGAGCAAGGAACTGCAGCTACTGCTGTCATGGGGCCCGGGGGGGGGGGGGGGGGGTCAGTACATCTGGGCTGGGCTTGTCAGCATCAAGGGTGAAGATCAATGCTGTCAAACCTCAAAGGTTGCAGCCCCCTTAACAGCAAGCCTTAGCAGTGTGGAAAGGGGCTTGAGGTTTACCTCCCTGGGAGATCTTCTACACCGAAATAATGCCCATGGAGCTGATTATTAATAAGCATAAAACAATACTATTTAAAAGTGTAATTTTCACAACAAAGAGATGCCTTTCCCACATTTCTTTGAGCTATGCAGGTAAAGTATTGTGCAACCGAGGCGGGCGGGCTACCAGATGCTAACAAAGAGGGGAGGGAGAAAAGCAGGAAACGTGGCGTTGAATTACACAGGGCTGATTGGTGGGAGTGTGCAGGGCTTAGGTCAGGGGAGGACAGGGGATACGAGGCCTGGGGTTGGAGCCAGAGCCACATGGTGCATTCACTGCTGACCACTTGCAGCAGGGAAAACACGCTGAAGACATAAAAGCCGACACACAAAGTAAAACTGCTCATGAATTCCTCCCTTGGGAAAGAACTCACTATGACAAAAAAAAGGAAATAAATAATATAAAGCAAATCCTTTTTGGTGGCTGTAGCCCATTTCAGGGGTACAGCCAAACAGAACTCTGCATTCTGTGCAACCTATGTTGCAAATGTATTATCTTTTCAATTTACACACGGCATCTATTGCAGTCTGTCCGTCCTGGGAGAGGGATCCCTCCTCTGTTGCTCTCCCTGAGGTTTCTCCCATGTTCCCTTTAAACTGTGGGTTTTCTCCGGAAGTGTTTCCTTGTACGATGTGAGGGTCTAAGGACAGAGGGTCTAAGGACAGAGGGTCTAAGGACAGAGGGTGTCGTATTGTCATACTGACATTCTGTACACACTGTAGGGCTGTGCAATTTAATCGATCTTGCGATATATATCGATATTTAGTTTTCCGAGAAAGTATCGATATTTCAGCCGCGGGTATCGATACATTAAGTCTGATAACTGTGTTCGTTATACTCGCGTCCAGGAGAGAAGCTTTAAAAAGGAGACTGATTGAGTCTCTGAGAATGTTCAAATGTATACTTTAATTAATAAAAAGCGCGGTAATGTTACAAGCAGAAGATGGTTCAGTCAGAAAAACAGCTGTGTTCTGGCTCTCGTGAGCGAAGGGAAGAGAGCGAGCTCCACCTTTCCAGCTGTTAAATATCCTCTGCTGAATCCTCCCTGTGGGCGGGTTGGCGCTGCTGGGGATCGGCCCTCCACGTCTCCAATGTTCGCATTACAGAGGATTCAGACATTGCACATTAAATATATAACTAAACATGCCTTTTCTCCTCCTTATCTCTTTCATGACTTTTCATTTAATACATTTTAAACTCTGTAATCAATACTCCAAAAAGACCTCACGGCTGGTATCATTTCCGGTAGTTCCGAATGTTGTCTCATGCTACCCACGTCTGTAAACAAACGTATTCAAATAAACTGTACCTTCATTTAATATTCAGCAATAATAATATCTCGACGTCTATAGTTGTAGTGTTGAAATCAGTAGGTTTCGATGTGCAACACTCCGTGTCATATCGCTACTAAATTCACCTCAAAAGGAAATTGTATATTAGCCACATGCTAAATGCTAACCGGAGATGAAGGATTTTCAGAATAAAAGCTCAACCACTGGTTGTGCACAACAACTTCTGGTTTTTCAGTATAAAACAGCATTTAAACTGACGGTATGTTTAAGGTACTTTATGCCATCAAAACATTGATTTTAATTTCTAACAAGTCCCATTCAAATCCCCCGTGTTCCGCCACCTGCTGCACCTTTTCATTCTCCATTGTCCATTGTGATACTGCACTTTACAGCTACAGTTTGCACTGTTTCAATAAATGAAACTAATTTTCTCACCACATCTTTTGATTCATTTTGTCCAGCATTTGCAAGTTGTAGACGCTCTGTCAAAGCCATATATTGTATACTTGATGCTTTCAGTTTTCAGTTGAATTAATTCAATCCAAGTCAATGGAACACTCACAAGATGTCACCAAAATCCCACTGTCCCTTTAAAATCTTTCAGAAAATGATATAAGTGTACCGAATTATATCGAATCGTATCGAATCGTATCGTTGGCTGAATATCGTGTATCGTATCGTATCGTGAGATTAGTGTATCGCCACAGCCCTAACACACTGTGAAGACCACTGAGACAAATGTAACATGTGTGATATTGGGCGATATAAATAAACATTGATTGATTGAACTCTGCACACTTCAATGTGTTCCAGATGGTGATGTCATTTCATTTCTGGAAATTTAGAAATCCGACTACAAGTGTTATATTAAATGAGAACCGGGAAGACATGCAAATGCTCGAGGGGCAAAATAGGTGATACCCTCTTGGGGTTAAGGACATTTTTGGATTGCATTTTATCTTCTATAAATAGTGCAATTGGGCCATACTTGTTGTACCTGGCAAATGCATCAATTTAACCATGGAAAAGAAAATAAACCTTCAACTTTAAAAACTACACTACTAGTTATGGACTCCTTTTTCTCTCCTTACTGAAATAACTTCTTGTACTTTTACTCACTACTTAACTATCTATCTAAATTGTTGAATAACAATAACACACATGTACTTATCAGCTCAATCAATGTAAAAAGGCAACTAGAATCTGTCAGTAAAAAGAAAAAAGTTTGAATTATTGGCACTTTCAAGTTAACATATGTGACAGCACACAAACAATCTTAAAGGTCCCATGTCATGCTTTTCTGGTTAGTACCCGTCCCCTTGTTATGAAGGTTTCTCTGCATGTCACGGTCTGCAGAGTCACAAACCCTCAAAGTGCACCCTGTAGGGAGTACAACTCTGACACAGAGAAGACCTGGCTGCTGCCCCAGAACGCCTCGCTGGACATTCCTCTTTTTCCATTGTTTACTTCTTGGGTGTAGGAACGTATTTCGGATATAGTGACGTTACGTCCGCAGAGCCGTTACGTTTGGACCAATCCGTGGACTTCCTCACACACACTCGGCAGGACGTTGCGAGGCTCGCTTCTGTGAGGAGCGGGACAGTGTGAGCTGGCTCACTGGTGTGGGGTCGGCGAGACACCACGGAACTCAGCCTGGGCACACACACAAACTTCCAGCCAGGCTGCAGGTGTGTTTCGCGCTGGATGGAGAGCCCCCACCTTGCCGACAGTTTACAATCAAAGATGCATTTGCCCGACAATGCAAACATGTTGGTGTTCCTCGCTCGAAAACTTTGAAATACAGATTTGGATATGGCCTGTTGAGGCATCTGGGTCTTTGTATGACAGTGGACTGTACACTTGACTGTTGTTTTAAGGAGGGTTTTTTTTTCTTGTGAGACAATGTGTGCTCATATTTATATATATATATATAAATAGATAGATAGATAGATAGATCTCTGTTTTGTGAAATTTCTGCATGATTTGCATTTTTTGGCAATTGGATTGGGAGCACTTCCGTTATTGGTAGGGTTGTGTACCGAGAACAACATTTCGATTCCAACGGCATCATTTAGAAATGTGAATTTCGGTTCCGCTTTTCGATGCCTGAGGAAATGTTTCTCGCCGCTCTCCGTAGCCTACTGTATGACTGCGGCGAGGTGGGAAATGTAGCGTTGTACCTACACTTTCTACAGTGTAACCTGAGACCAGGGCCGGCCCGTTGCACTGGCGTTATAGATGTTCGCCTAGGGCGCCAGATCTGTGGAGGCGCTGCGCTGCCAGCTCTGGGAGGGAAAACAAATGTTTTGACCGTTGGTGCTCATCCTAATTTTCGGCCTTGATGTAACAACATTCATAATTAAGTAAATGTAACACCCTTTTTCACGTTTCATTTGCCCTGTACGATGGGTGCTGCAAGTGATGAAAATGAGGGATGTTGGCTTATCTGGCAACCGCAGCTCACAGCCAAAGTGCGCGTGAGCGAGGGAGAAAGGGAGGGTGCACTGGAACCGGCGCTGTTGTTATTAGCATCTGGTGCTAGCTGCTCTTACGGAAGAAGAAGATGTTTCTACAATGATGTGGAGGGAGAGTCCTCTCCAGTCAGACTGAGGCTGATAACTTCAGCTCAGTGAGGTAAAGGACTCTGAGTGTTTAGATAGTTCACTTTAGTCTAAGTTATCTCAGTGGGTCTCAAACGGTTTGATCACAATTTATGTAAACACATATTTCCAAGGCTCTCCTTTATAATTATTGGGATAAAACAGGTTTGAAATCATTCCAATGTATACTATAAACCAGACATATCGTTTTAAACTGGAGAGATAAAACAATATGCATAAATAAAATAGTAAAATAAGATATGAATGAACAACAAACATAAAATACGTTACATGTATTTGTTATTGGCTATAGGTTATTGGTTATGCTCACATACTTATTTAATTATTCAAATGTAAACCGATCTTTTTCATATGGGTGTTTAGAGTTGTACCCCCTAGATCTAGTCTCTAGTCATTCTGCTCAAAGTGCACCAGATTGAAGCGTTTTGCTTTAAAATGTGCTTTAACATTTCTTCCCGGTATGCCTGAGAAGGCAGATATGCTTGTTTTTCTCAACAAGAACTTAATCCTTTTTTTTTTACCCTGCCCCTCAAAGAATCGGAATTGAGAACCGTTAAGAACCGGAATCGAAAAGTAGAATCGGAATCGTGGAAATTCAAAACGATACCCAACCCTAATTATTGGTGGGGGGGGGGGCTTGTGGGTATCCATTGAAAAGAAGGACTCTCTCAGTGCACCCAGCCTCTTCCAGGTGAGGGATTAGCTTTTTAACGAACTGCTTAGTAGGGGTGTAACGGTTCACAAACATTTCGGTTCGGTACGTACCTCGCTTTTTAGGTCACGGTTCGGTTCGGTACGTTTTCGGTACAGCAGAAAAAATTATCACAAAACATAACATATTTTTTTTTAATTATTATTAAACTGTGAATAATGTATTCACTCAAATAAATACAAAATATAATAAAATAAACATTAAGGTGCAGCATTTCGATGAACTGAAATAATCTGTATTTGAACTTTACTGTACTAGTACTCACAAAACATAAACTATTAGTTTTGGGTTTTTAATTATTATTAAACTATGAATATTCACTCTAATAAATATAAAATATAATAAAATAAACATTAAGGTGCAGCTTTTCGATGAACTGAAATAATCTGTATTTGTACTGTACTAGTACCTAAGCAGCCAGTTTGACATTAGGACTTGCTTGTCATTTCATGTTTTTTTAAAGAAAGATGAACTTGTCCACATGGCTGCCGAAAGGGCAGATCAGCTGGCACTAGCAATGTCTCCTGCCGTGGAGAACACCCTCGCTAGGGACAGAGGTAGTAGCAGATACAGCCAGGTAGCGCTTTGCTAACATGGCAACATAAGGATATTTGCCGTTTGTAATAGCTTTGGCTCGGTCTGAACTTTTTGCGAGTGGTGGAGGCTTAAATGCTAGCGGGAGTTGGGTTTGCACTTCAGCCTTTTTTCTTTTGGTACTGGTGATATTCACGTTCAGGTGATGCCTTTTCAAGAGTGTGCAAGTTTGATGTATTGCCAGCCGCGTAACCAATGTTAGTTGAACAATGCCGACAAACAGCTTTGGTTCGGTCCACCTGTCTTTGTCCGTCATCCTTGTACGTAACTGCGAAACCAAAATGTTCCCAAACCGGAGACTTCAATGATGCTGGAGGATTTTCGAGCTCAACTTTATCTGCGTTCGCCATTTCGACAGTTCCACAAATTACTGACTACAGTTGAACGCATCCCTCTGACCAGCTCGTCCAATGAAATGACTTGCTCGCTCAATGATGCGTTGAACACAATGGGAGCAAATTACTCTGAATGCTGCGACGCAGCACCTGAGATTACTTTCAAGAAGTTGTTCACGTTCTCAATTTGTTTACGTTTAACGTTATATTCGTTTGGTACACATGTGAACCGAACCGAAGGGCCCGTACCGAATAATTTCGGTACGGGTACGTGTACCGTTACACCCCTACTGCTTAGTAATTACGGTACGTCCACACAGCAGTTTTGAAAAACTCTTGAAAATCTTGGAGCTGGGCGTGTCTGAAAGCTTGGGGATTTTTTGCGAGCAACGCGACCAACAACCAATCACATGAATCTCCCGCCCCTGACATACAAAGCAAAAAACCCCGGGGATTTTATGCGAGCAATATATATATATATATATATTAGGGCTGTCAGTCGATTAAAATATTTTATCGCGATTAATCGCATGATTGTCCAGTTAATCGCACATTTTTGATCTGTTCTAAATGTACCTTAGAGGAATATTTTTCAAGTTTTTAATACTCTTATCAACATATGAGTGGACAAATATGCTTTATGCAAATGTTATTATCATTTGAACAATGACAAATATTCTCATGAATATTAAACAACAACCTCTGAACATTACAAATATTCGCCTCAATTCAACCTGGAACCTCTCATACAATACAAATATGGTGTGTGTGTGTGTGTGTGTGTGTGTGTGTGTGTGTGTGTGTGTGTGTGTGTGTGTGTGTGTGTGTGTGTGTGTGTGTGTGTGTGTGTGTGTGTGTGTGTGTGTGTGTGTGTGTGTGTGTGTGTGTGTGTGTGTGTGCGTGCGTGCGTGCGTGCGTGCGTGCGTGCGTGCGTGCGTGCGTGCGTGCGTGCGTGCGTGCGTGCGTGCGCGCGATTGATCGTTGGAGCTATGTGCAACTCAAGGCATATGCTCGAACGGGAGCTGCCTGGACGCTGCAATCATGTTGCGCACTATCCGTGCTGAGTGTGCTGACTTTTCGTACAATGTCCCGCTGTCTGCTTCCTGCATCAAGTCAAGTGCTCGGCGCAGTTGTGGCGAAATGTCGCTCCTCTGTTTTCATTTAAACAGCTCCTTATATCCGTTAGCGCAGCTAGCTAGCACCAGATGCTAACAACAACAATGCACGTAAGGTCTCTCTCTCGGGCCACACACATTCTCCCGGTCCTCCCAATGGCCAGTCGGTGCCTGCCGGTGAGCGTGGAAGTGTGGTCTGCCACAAGCAGGCGGCAGGAGCGGGGCTGTGAGCATCAGCTTGTAGATGGTATTATAAACTCGAAAACTCTGAAACTACGGGGCGGCCGAGGAAAAAAAATACACATGCGTTAAATCGCGTTAAAGCGTTATTAACGCATTAACTTGACAGCCCTAATATATATATAAACTCCCCAAACAGGCGAAAACCTACCAGTTCCACCCACTGTCTCTGCCACCTCCCTCCATGCCTGGTTCCTCCAGTTTGTATCCCGGTAAATAGTCTGGTCGTAAAGAACCGGGTGATTTGCTAACATAATTTCTCGTTTGGAATATGAGGAAATGAACTGCGGTATGTCTCTCCCAGCATACACGTGGTTTGATTGGCTAGCGCTTGTACTGTCAGATTTGCATAAACGGGATTTGATTGGCTGACGCTTCCAGCTCAGTTTCAAAAGTTGAACATTGCTCAACTTTTGAATCCTGAAAATCATGGAAATCTTCGCTTCGCTCCCCCACAATGCAGTTCGGTGAAAAGCGAGGCAAAGTGACGTCATCCCCATTCGAAGTCAATGGGCAGAGAAGCGTTGGAAGCGGTGGAAGATTTGTTTAAAGCTGCTGTGTGGACCAACAGCCAGCTGTGTAAGTGCAAAGCCACCATGACTTATCAGAAATAGGACATTCATGGGAAGGTTAGAAAAGGCCAGATGTTTCTTTTATTGTGGACACGTTCTAAATTAAAATCATATTTGTCATGTATATCTTTAGCATTTATTGTATAATGCTCTTCACAACTTCAAAAACCCTGAGGGGACAATTTCATATTGTTTGCATTGTCTGATCAACAGTGCGCAATACAAAGTTATGTCATTTATGATGACAAAAGACATCAAACGCTACACTTTTCGGCTTTTTTGCACTCAGCAATATTGCAGCCATTAATACCGGCCAGAAACATAAATAATATGATGCTATTATATATATATATATATATATATATATATGTTGAATCAAAACCAAATGTCAAGACCCTTTATCCTGCCTTCAAACATAAAATTAATCTCATAGCACCCTAAAGTACACATCCTCACTGTCAAGATACCAGGGCTGCTGCAGAGTGTGTGTGTGTGTGTGTGTGTGTGTGTGTGTGTGTGTGTGTGTGTGTGTGTGTGTCTCATATCAGCACACAAACATGCAAACGTGCACACAGAACCAAATTAGACCTGCCAGTGCCACCCCCCTGACCCACAGTGCCTCAATTCTCTGCTGTCAATCCTTACTGAGGGACATCCTGTTGGACACTGCCCTGGGTCCTTCAGAGGAGCATTGTCATAGCTTGGGGGGAAAGTCTGTGTAATCCTGCTAAAATTATACACAATAACTTTACTATTATTGTTTTAACCTAGCATATATGGTTGAATACATGGCACAGCCTTCGCAGGAGGACATGTCAGGGTGACCATGATGTGCCATTGCGCCGAAAATGAATCTTTTGTTTTGCGGCTTGGGGATGTTGGTACCCTGAGTGCTTGGCTGTAATGGCTTTATTAGAGAGCTGGGCATGTGCCACATTTCAAAGCCATACTCTTGATATAATTCCTCCCTTTGCAAAATGTGTGTAATGCATATTATGATTTACAAAGTTGAAATCTGCAAGCCATGACCTTTTCTCCATATAGAGCCATAGTCTTGCCTAAGGTTATGAAGTCAATATGCACTGCACATGTATTTGTACACAATGTGGGATTCTGTTCAACAGGTCTACCTCGTTATATCCATTAGATGTACAGTCATAATGGCTTCTAAATATTTAGACCGTCTTCACAATTGAAACGTTGGGCTTTTACATAACGCTCAATGTATCTTAAGCTATGCTAATGATACCTAATATAGCCGTTTATCTTGCTGCAGTCACACACTTGGCATTAACACAGTTCCGTTGTCTTTCGTCTACCACTGTAGTTTTACATGTATTGCAGAGGAATGAAGGAAAGCTGAAAGAGGAGCAGCATGTTGTGAACCACTCCACAGGTTGCTTTCACCACAACAGAACCAACATAAGGGGTTGCTGTTAGCGGTCCCTGAATGCCACATGAAGGCTCGGGTCGAGCCATGAGAGCAGAGCTTTCCGCCGCCACATGCCATGATGGAGCAGGGGAGCGAAAACAAAGCAGCCTCGTGAGGAGGGAGGGGGCAGAGGAGGAATACCACCGCTGCACGCAGCCCGCAGCCCGCGTGTATGCAAATCAATAGCGGCTGCTACACTGCATCGCCCGACATTACCCTCCTGTTGACATGTTATATCAGACCCGTTACATTTCCTTCACCGTACAGAACGGACGCGTTAGTGTGCGCGTGTCGGCGGCCACAAACACACAAAATGCCACGAGGACCGCTACCAGAAAGCACAGCCACCATTAGCGAAAATAAATAAAACACTTGTAACAGAAGAGCCGGCTAACCTGCAGGCGTAGCTCCAAATATCCGCACCACCGGCACTTTCTTTACGACGCTCTCCCTGAATTCAGAATAGCAGACGTCCAGGTCTTTAATGGGACTCGCCAGATAGAAGTCTGCGGTGACGATGCGCACAGCAAACATGACTGCCGCGTCCGACAAACAGGGACCGACCGTCAAAAAGCAGAATCACTACAGCTCGGTGTCCATAAGATGCAGGCACCTCGGTGGCCAGTCAATACCAGCCAAAGGGAGTGTTGTCACGGCGGTAAACCAACGACAGCGCAGAGGGGGAGCCCGGCTGTTTCCCATGAAAAAATGCCAACAAAGATTCCCGTGGCTCCAGCGCGCGACGACCTGCCGCCGTATAGGTTCTGCGGCGGCTGGGGGAGCTACACTCGACGGAGGCGAGTCACTGTACGTTTCTCAGCTGTCAGGTACATGTTGAGCTTGTGATTGTGGTTGATTTCAGCTCTCTATGGTGTTTTTGTTTTCAGCCAGGAAGACGGTGCCCAGGCTTCCGGTTGCGTTAGCTGTCCAATTCACGCCTCAGAACGAGTCCCAGCCAGCCAGTCCCGCTGTATCAGCCCCTCAGCCGCTACTGCTTCCATAACAGGCTAGCACCCGTTAGCCAACATATGAGCGAGGTAAGCTGCTTACAGGGCATACGAAAATAACTTCCGACCACATTTTCAGAATAAAAGCGGGGGGAAAACGTGTCAGTCACAAAAAGCATCTCAGTGATAACCTTTTTGTTGAAAGTTGTACATCTGGCACGTCTGTTTTGTGGCCAGTTGTTAAAGACTGTGACATATAGCCGTTGTCTTACGTAACACGCCTAACGGGAAGTGTGTGCAGAAGTGCGGCTCCTATTTATCCAGCACGAGACATCTTCGTGATCTCCTTCGAATAATTTACCACAGGGTAGGGTTGAATAGAAAAACTGTCTTTTGATTTTGTCCTCTGCTATAACCGGTTCAAATCCAAACGAAAGTGAATTAACTTTTTTTTTTGATGGGAGATACAAATTCATCTCTTTCACACACAGTGACGTCACGAGCTACCCACAATGCAACGCGCGCCATATATATATAAATACGCCATTTTCCTGGAGGTGCAAATATCCTGGAGGTGCTAATATAAACAGCTAGCTAACCTAGCCAGGCAGAGCGCACTAGATTTTTTTTCTGAATTAACGACCGAAGAAATTGCTGCGTGTCTTTGGATTACATCTCTGGACTTGAGGGGTGTGCTCTAGGTCGTTACCAGCGTTACCAGCGTGCGTTGAAGGTTCCAACGCTTCTGCCCATTCACTTTGAATGGGGTGACGTCACTTTTAGCCGAACTGCATTTTGGGAAGCGACGTGGAGTGTTGCTGGCGTTGCTCGCTTCAAAAGTTGAGCAATGTTCAACTTTTGACTCCTCGACGGAGGCGTCAGCCAATCGAATCATATGCCAATACAAGCTCTAGCCAATTAAACCGCGTGCTTGTGTGTCTGGGGCGGGAGATTCATGTGATTGGTTGTTGGTCGAGTGTCAGACACGCCAGCCGGCAAGCATCAGCGCACGCCGCTGTGTGGACGGGCCGTTACAGACTGCCTGCAGATGTATGGAAAAACGACTCTCGAAAGTGGCCTTCGGTCGATTTTGGCAGCATCTACGTCTATCTTCTGGAAACACCAGGTGAATACCCCACTTGTCACAATAATATTATCATGCCAATGCATATATGTGGTATTTTAGAGTTGACTAGATATTGATTAAGGAAATAGACTATGATATTCTGCTTGCACCTCGCGTAAAATGGCGGATACCGGAAGTACGGTGTCGCCCTCGGCCCAATACCCATATGTGTGTGTGAAAGAATCTGTCCGGTGTTCAGTGGCGGCGCCAGAGTATTTTTGTTGGGTAATCTATGGTAGGGCTAACCCATACAGTGGTGGGGCTCAAGTCAGTATTTGCAATGTAATTACATACATGCTATATCGCCCCCCTTGACAGTGAACGCCACGCGTGAGGTTTAGATTATTTCCCTGTCTCAATCAATATGGAACTGTAGGAAATTAAACGGCACATTTGTCTTGTAGTAAATAAAAAGGGATCACTGTGAACGTGACGTATGATAGTACACGTTGAAGATCCAATAGAGTGGCGAAGTCACGCCCATCTACTTCCGGTCCATGGGACCTTATTTCGGAAAAATTATGTATTTAAGTCAATGGAGAGAGAAAACTTATCTTTCGATCCCTGAATTGTGCCACGAATTACACATATGATGTTTGGCAATCTTAAAAAATCATAAAACGGTTTAAATTAAGACTATGAAAATACGCAACTAGAAAGACTACAAATCCCAGAGTCGCGTAAGTGATGTCATAACTGATGTCACAATTGTTTTCCTCCGCTAAATATAAGAGATAGCTAAAATAAGATAACTTTTACAAGATGCCTGTGTGCTGAGCACCAGGTTGTTATCATACCAGAAATGGGTCTTGCTCATTCTTTCGCTTCCTGTCTGATGAAAGGACCAGGAGTGGCTGGATCAAGTTAGCTATCTAGCTAGTAGCAAGCACGTTAGTTAGCATTACAGCCTTAGCCTTGTCATTTTTATTAGCCTTAACATGAAGTAACATAAAGTAACCCAAAATGTTAAACAGTAAGAGTAGTAGTCATATTTCGTGAACCCTTTGAAGAGTACCGTCACACCGGTGGGATCATTCTATAATACACCATTTAACCCCGGGGAGAAATGCTAATGCTACATTAGCATCAGCGATCTGTTCTACTTCATACTATCTGCACAAATGGTTGACATTAAACATTAAAAAGACCAGGCAGTTCAGAGAGAATCAAAGGAAGGCAAGCAGGCAGGCAGCTTTACATGACATTCTTCTGGACGTGTTTCATTGTGGTGATAGTGAGGGTAGTCAATCACTTTTTTGACAAGACAGTAGTGATGGCCATCTTGGTGACGTGTGTTGTTGTGAGAGTCTGCGAGACCAGAGATGTAGTTCATTCAGCGTTTCACACAAAAAAATGTGTTACTTTACAGTTTTACGACACTTTTTTTTTTTTTTTACTTGCAAAATTATCTTTTAAATTGACAAACATCATATGTGTAATTCGTGGCACAATTCAAACGGGATCGAAAGATGATCTTTCTCTCTCCATTGACTTCAATACATAATTTTTCCGAAATAAGGTCCCATGGAGGTCCACCGGAAGGGGAGGGACTTCGCCACTCTATAGGCTCTGTGCACAAGATGGCGTCTATCAACTTCCGGCAGCTGGGTGAGGCCGAGTACTTCCGGTTTGAGTACAGAGTTTTGACAGTTTGTTATGACACACCGAGAGCAAGAATGAGCGGATTTCGGGGTAAAGAAAAGCGATTGGCCTTCCAGCGTGTAAGAAAGTCGGCACTACATGGCTGTGTGCCCCTTTGTACAAATGTGTCCCGTTATCACAGTGCTTCTCAAACTTTTTTCTGTAATGTACCCCCTTTGAAACATTTTCTCAGCCAAGTACCCCCTGACCGATCCCGAACATCTTTGATCGAAAAAGCCTAAATAATTACAATATAGTGATGTTCCCTCAGTGTGTGATGTATTAACTCCTTTGTGGTATGCATTACAACAAACTAAGGATATTTTCATTTTATGCATGAAAAAAAAATAACATAAACATTTATAAAACAGATTTTTCCAAGGAGTTTTTCAATTTAAGTCATATGTTATTGTGAAAAACTATAAAATACAATACACACATTTGACATGTTTATATAAGGACCCCCTTGGTGGTTCTAGGAATGTTTTATATACAATTGTGTTTTCTATTTAACTTATTTTACTAAGGTTATTTTTTTAAATAACGTACCCCCTGCAGAACCCCAACGTACCCCCAGGGGTCCACGTACCCCCATCTGAGAATCACTGCGTTATCAGAATCAGA
Organism: Pseudochaenichthys georgianus; assembly: GCF_902827115.2. Lineage (NCBI taxonomy): Eukaryota > Metazoa > Chordata > Actinopteri > Perciformes > Channichthyidae > Pseudochaenichthys > Pseudochaenichthys georgianus. The sequence goes on along the minus strand of NC_047526.1, from coordinate 1,869,979 downwards.
ATACCGTTATTAGTCCCACAAAGGGGACATTTGCAGCGTTACAGCAGGAAAGAGCCACAGACAGCTTAGTGTTGCATATTTTACATGCGTTAAAACAGTACTAAGTTATAAAAAAATAAACAATATGCTAAAAAAGTACTAAGTTATAATATAATAAACAATATGCCAAAAAAAAGATAAAAAGTTACATAATTTTCAAAAATACAGATAAAAAACATAATATCTACAAATCCTGTAGCAGTTCTTAGGATTTAGCAGCCCGGCATATATTAGTTATTAAAGATGGCATATGTATATAAAGTATATATTGCACATAAAGCACATAGTTTGACGGTATTTAACAGCAGGAAGTTACACAATGTTATAATCGGGAGATAAGTTTCCATTCATAACGGTAAGCCTGGGCAACAACGATTAAAAGATTTCTTGCTCCCAAACCAATTGTGTATTTCATTACAAAAAGCAGTTATACCATACTATGTTGAGGTACTAATGAATTATATCCTCAAAACAAACGCACACACAAATAACAAAGGAAAATACATAATTTAATAAATCCACAATATGATAACATTTTACAGATTAATTTAATAAACTTTTACAAAACATATGTTGATGTTATATCGGGGGGAAAAATACATATTTAAACATTTCAATTAGTCTCTGCATATTAAAGTAATGCTAGTTTATATAACAGATGAACAGATGTACAATATCCAGAAAGTAGATGCAAAAAATATATATAATGTGTTTCCAACATTTCCTCTGAAAGAGCGTTTTATCAATGCAAGATAAGTTAGTTTGCATCCACAACTTTTGTTAATGGATAACTATTGAGTGAGTTGAGTAGTGAGCCATTCGTTCTTTTTCCGTGGTGCGATGTCTGCTGAGAAGTCCTTGTTTGCCTCGCTGACTGAGGACATCTGGGTCTGGCAGCCCCCCCCCCCCGCACGGCCTTGTAACGTGTACTCCTTTGAACATGTTTATACGATAATTAGGACTTTAAGAACAATTTTACACTCAGACGACAATCACAAAGTTGTAGCAAGCTACATACAATTACTTGGGACAATACCTTACACCGTCAGCAAGTGTAAACTGCTTTGGCTTAGTGGAAGTGAACACCATGTCACTCACTCTGCCTGGTTTCACACCCTATTAATTACACAAAAGAATTGTCAAATGAATTGAAAAGGTCGTTGATGCAACATACGAGATCAGCTCTGGGCACAAAGGAAATACTCATTACACCGTGGGTTGGTTGTGAACACATACTGTACTTACCATGGTTCTTGGCTTGTGCCATCGCTGCTCTGTTTCAGTGCAGCTGAGGACAGGGGGACAGCAGCTGAGGACAGGGGACAGCAGCTGAGGACAGGGGGACAGCAGCCAGGTTGAGTGGAGTAGTGTGCGCTCTGGAACAGCAGTGCAACATGGTGGGTGCAGAGTGCTGTTCCAGCTACACAGGAACACTTTGCCACTGCAAGCTCCACAGGTGAGCAGTTCTTAAAACAAAATGTCAGTCATTTTACATTTAGGACACTGCTTCAATACAACACGGACAAATGAGAAAGCTGAGAGCAGGCTGATCAGTAGCAGTAGGTGTGGGAAAAGGCTAAACCATGTCAGGTTGTCACATCACATACACAGAAGTTCTGCTGTCTGGAATACTGTCATTTAAGGACATTCAAACAGATACGCTTGTATAGCCTGTCTCAGCTCTCTCCATGTATTATCTTATATTATAACTACATAAAATAGTGTTAGTAGAACGTTGAACAGCTTAACATAGATGTAGGGTACACAACCAGCACTTAGCTAACACTGGCCAACACAAATGGACCCTACATGGATTATACTCACCATTCAGGAAAGAACAGTCACAACCAGTTTCTGGGGTTTCCATGAAAGCGGAGACGGGTTTCAACCTCATTAAGAATCTTTGATGAAAGCTAAGTTTGGGTTTAGCCAATGTATTTATCATTTTACACGAGAGGGTTACAAAAGGAAAATAAATCTGTAGCCCCTTCATGCTACACACACACAGCTAGCTACCAGTTGATGTGAGCTAATGTATTATTGTCCTCCCTACTCTGAGATCGTGAGGCTTCTCATGCTTTCTCATGGACCTGTAACAGCTAGCCCTGACACCCACTCTCCCTGAAGGTAGACCTTTGTTTGAAACTGTGGGGAATTGATATCATTCATGTTATCCAAAAAACGTAATAGTACATCATTAAAACGCTTTACACTGTATCAAGACTGTCAAGTTGTCCAAGTTAGCCAGTAACTACAGCTTTGTTTGTCACTTACCTTCATAATTGTCGATGTAACTGGATGTACATCTTGAACCTCTGTTGCTCCTCGGGGCTGAGCCTGCCGCTTGTACCAGCCGATGTACATCACTGATGTTAACCTTCGGGAGGTCTTGGAGACATCGAGTGTAATAATATCTATACGCTATCTCTCTCGCTATCTATTGCTATCTATACACTATCTATCGCTCTCCGCTCTACCGTAGACCGGAAGTTTACAAGCGCACACTCAATGAACCGGAAATGGAAATACGGCATCCCGTGTAACTAGCCATAATTTTTCCGAAATAAGGTCCCATGGAGCTCCCCCGGAAGGGGAGGGACTTCGCCTCTATGGGGATACTGAATGGCGGTTCCGAGTGATCTCAATCAGTAATGCATGACGCAGACCCAACGTTTCGTGCTCTGATTGGCTGTAGGTCTATTCAAATTGCATTCTGAGGCATTTTGATCTGATCGCAGCCGCGCTGATATTATAACGCCAGTGAATTTCCACACCTTTAGTGCATAAAACTCCCCCACTACTTAGACTATTCCTTGCACCCACTCTAGCATAACCCCGAATGGTCTCAACCATATTGCATCAGTAACGTGCACTTGTTGTTACAGCAGGATCAGTTTGTGTTGTGGACACGACCCGTATATTTTCGCAAGCCGTTTTCTCAACATTTAGCATTTTGCTTATTATTTAATTTAATTTACGATACGATATTACTTTATTTGCTTACTTTAACATAATTTTTCATGGTGGGGCTAAGGTGGGGCTATGCCATTTCTTGGTATGGCTGTAGCCTACCCCAGCCATACCCTGGCACCGCCACTGCCGGTGTTCAAAACGATGAGCAGGTGCAAATAATAATACTAACTTGGATTTCTATAGCGCCTTTCATGATACCCAAGGTCGCTTTACAAGGATGAACAGGAGTATAAACAAACATAACAAACATAACAGAAACTAAAGGCAGTCAGGCGAACAGTTTAGACAGATAAAACAACAATAGATTCTGTCTGCCAAAGTCCTTGGCAGACAGATGGGACTTGAGGGCCCTTTTGAAGGCGTCAAGCGTGGGGATGTTGTGGATCTCCGCAGGGGGAGCGTTCCAGAGAGTGGGGGCTGCCATACTGAAGGCTCTATCCCCGAAGGTTCACAGGTTGGTGCGGGGGGCCAGAGTCTGAAGACCGCAGGTTCCGGGGTGGGGCATGTGGGAAAACAGCTAGCAGCTAGCACCATTAGCCTGGTAGAAACCGGACCTCGAACATCGAAATAAGTTACCACGGTAGGTGCACCTTTCTACATGATAAACACAGTGGCGAGCCATGACTTTTATACCTAGGCCCTCTGACACCCCCCCCTTCCCTAAAAAAGAAGAGTTATTACGTCACAGTGTGTGGAATATCAAAACAACGGCGCAAAACGCATCATCTACAACACAAAACATGACGGGGCACCCACAGCAAGTAACAATTAAAAATGAATTAAGTCGGCACGGCGGCCCACATTGAAAATGTACTTAGGCCTACCTTTGATGATCAAATCACTTAAACACAAAGTCCATCCTCCTGTCCTTCTGGATGAAGTACTTGATGGCGGGTCATGCAGCTGATCCTTTGCCACTCCAGTTTATCTTTGCAAATCAATCTTGAAAATGACTCGGTTAATAATTTCGCAACGATGTCATCACTATCACTGACATGAGCCATCATGAACAAACTTATGCTAATCATAAATCTATCGATTAGATTTATGATTAGAAAATTATAAAAGTAGGATAGACATGTGGATATTATCCGGCTGAACAAAACGTGCATTTATCTAAGAGGTTAGTTTTCCACAGACCTTATTTCAAGCTATTTTCCAAAATCCTCTGGAGAAATCCCACTGCCTTCTGTCGAGGGAACCCGAGCGCAGCTTACTTCCGGGTTTTAGGACGCGTCACTGCACCACTCTATGGGTGTTTCTCAATGTCGAGGAAAGCTGCTCCAGAGCCACTATTTCAAGGATACTACGTCATCGAGTCCCGCCGAAGGACTGTTCCAATAGCCGCGTTCACACTGCGGTACTTTTCCCACAAAGGTTCATGCGAACTTAGTTCATGAGAACTCTTTAGTTCGCATGAACTAAGTACAGATCGCGTTCACACCAGAAAAAGTCCCTGGGGGTGGATTAGGCAAATGAAGCCGCTGACGTCACTTCTTCTTCTTCTGCTTTGGGTTTACTGGCAGGCCGCAACCCACTTCACGGCGTATACTGCCGCCCAGCACCCTCCTGCAGGGGCTGATAAGAGCCTGGATATCACCAATTCCTCTCTCTCTGTCTGTCTCACTCTCACTCACACACACACACACACACACACACACACACACACACACACACACACACACACACACACACACACACACACACACACACACACACACACACACACACACACACACACACACACACACACACACAGATGAGGTGCAGGGTGAAGGCCGGAAGTGATCATGCTCTGATCTTTTGTGGCTCAGGATGGTCTTCCACCAATCAAAAGGTCGGTGGTTTGATCCCAAGTCCCTGCAGTCAATATGTTGAAGTGTCCTTGGGTAAGAAACTGAACATGAAATTGCTTCCAATGGCTGACGGTGTGTGAGTATAGTCTCCATGAGCAGGTGCAGCCCCGGTCTCTGTATGCATGTGTGTGTTCTGACTTGTATATCTAAAGTTCTTTAATGAGTCATAAATCAAGTTATACATGCAGTCCATTTAACATTTAGAACCATTGTCAACATTATTATTGTCAGTCATATACTCAGACTAGTTAGTTAAAGGAATGGTATGCTCATGACACTCATTTTAAAAAAATTATTATCCGATAAAACAGACCAGTCTCTGCCAGTCTCTCTCTCTCTCTCTCTTTTTTTTTTTTAATCCGATGACATTATCAGTGACTTTAAACTGATTATATACCGAAATAACATCAACACTGTGGGCGCCGCCATTTTCCGGACGTGACGTAAACCATGCGTTTGGTTTTCGAAGACAAGTTGATCTCCATGTTATTTACTGTAGTTTCTCTCTTCAAATATGCCTCACTGTATCGCGAAATATTGCCACAATTCTGATAGGAACAATCCACGGAATGCTCGGTTCCATCTGTTGCCAAAAGGTAAGCGTAAGAAGTACATTCGGAGGCAGTGGCTAGCGAAATGTGGCCGGCCAGAACCGAAAGATTCACAGGCTCATGTATGCAGCGAACATTTCAAATTTCCGGACGACTACTCTGAGAGTATGATCAAACATAACATGGGATTTAAAGAACAACCATTACTTAATGGAGATGCAGTACCATCGGTCTTTCTGGTGTCATCACCGACCAGGACACCAGTTCGGCCAATTGAGAAATCGCCCTCTGCAAGTGTGAAGCGACGGAGGAGCAGAAGTAGTGCTCGGAGTAAGAATAAGGTATGTTATAGCGCATTTCCATTGCAGCGGCTAGCCCCGTTTTAACGTCCTTTAGCGTCCAGGCCAGGACCGTTTTTGGTGGCCTTTCCATATAGCGTAGTACCGGCTAGTGTGTATTTTACCCCAGTTTTTTCCGGCCCCATAAAATCGTGATTCTATGGCCAGGGACAACGAAGCTGAGTATGCTAAACTAGAGAGGGAATCGCTAGCAAGGGTGGTACTACATGCATACATATAGTATCTTATATCATCTTCCCATTATACACACATGCATTTCCAAACATTTGGACTGCCTATGTTGCAAATGTATTATCTTTTCAATTTACACACGGCATCTATTGCACGTCTGTCCGTCCTGGGAGAGGGATCCCTCCTCTGTTGCTCTCCCTGAGGTTTCTCCCATGTTCCCTTTAAACTGTGGGTTTTCTCCGGAAGTGTTTCCTTGTACGATGTGAGGGTCTTAGGACAGAGGGTGTCGTATTGTCATACTGATATGTATGGATGAATTCCCCCATCCAATCTCTTCGCATTAGTCAAAACTTGTTCCTCTGCTGACGAGTCCGAACTCAAATACTCCGCCATGTTTCCGTGTGTTGACAAAGTGAACGCATGGATGACGTCACGACCATCACGTGACTACTGAAAATGGCAAACATGGCGGCGGCCAGACGGAAAATACAGGTCTTGATAAAAAGAGCTATACAATCATTATTTACCGGGGAATATCGCTGATTTCTTCAGGGTATGGTTTAAACATAACGTTTCACTAAATACTGACGTTTTGATTAATTATCTAATGAGTGGACCATTCCTTTAAAACATGACTTATTATGTTATTATTTAGGGCATGCTGCCCCCTTCTGGTCAACCCGAGGCTCTACCAGCACACACCACACACACCGGACACATCAGAGGAACATTGAGTGGTATTCAGAGAATGAAGTGTGATTTTAAATATTGTTCACATTTGAGATGAACATAACAAAGAGTAAAGCTGCATCTGAACATGAAAGGAAACCACTAACCTGCTGACAAGCTAGCAGTCCTCATGGAGGCATGTTCCACGTTCAAGGCTTTTATTGGCATGTGTGGTTATGACAATGAACATCTTAGTTCACAGGCTCCTCAAACCGTGCAACACAATACAACAGATCAGATAGTACAAGTACATAATATAGAATATAATAGAAACAGAATATGATAGAAACCGTGCAGAATAGTCTATATACAGTCATTGGAATATTGATAGATATATATATGTGAGTTGCAAACAGATGAATGTTAGGTATGTTGTTTCTAAGTGCAGGTGTGTAACAGCCCCCTGGCCTGTGGGGTGGAGCTGGGTCTGGTGGTGTCAGTCCTGATGCTGCGGACCGCCTGCCAGACGGCAGCACACTGAACCGTTTGAAACTAAATGTGGCTTTGCCAAAAGAACCATTTATTTAAATGGTTTATTTTCCACATTTTCATATCCTTCCTTCTCAGAGGGGACGAACGGTGAGGGTGAGGTCAGCCCCCCGCTGGGGGATGATGTAGCGCTCCTCCCTGAGCAGGCGCAGCAGCAGGTCCTGTGTGTCCTGAGGCCAGCAGTAGATCCTGGTGCTCTGCAGCCAGCTGGGGACATGTCTCTGTCACACAGACACACAGACACAGAGACACAGACACACAGAGACACACACAGAGACACAGACACACACAGAGACACAGACACACACAGAGACACAGACACACACACAGAGACACAGAGACACAGAGACACAGAGACACAGACACACAGACACAGAGACACACAGACACAGAGACACAGAGACACACAGACACAGAGACACACAGACACAGAGACACAGAGACACACAGACACAGAGACACAGAGACACAGAGACACAGACACACAGACACAGAGACACACAGACACAGAGACACAGAGACACACAGACACACACACAGAGACACACAGACACACAGTCACACACAGACACACAGTCACACACAGACACACAGTCACACACAGACACACAGACACACAGACACACACACACACACACACACACACACACACACACACAGACACAGACACACAGTCACAGACACACAGTCACACACACACACACACACACACACACACACACACACACACACACACAGACACAGACACACAGTCACAGACACACAGTCACACACACACACACACACACACACACACACACACACACACACACACACACACACACACACACACACAGTCACACACACACACACACACACACACACACACACACACAGACACACACACACACACACACACACACACACACACACACACCACACACACACACACACACACAGAGACACAGTCACACAGACACACACACAGACACACACACACACACACACACACAGAGACACAGACACACACAGAGACACAGACACACACAGACACACACACACACACACACACACACACACACACACACACACACACACACACACACACACACACACACACACACACACACACACACACACACACACACACACAGTCACACACACAGACACACAGTCACACACACAGACACACACACACACACACACACACACACACACACACACACACACACACACACACACACACACAGACACACACACACACACGGAGACACAGAGACACAGACACACACACACACACACACACACACACACACACACACACAGTCACACAGTCACACACACAGTCACACAGTCACACACACACACACACACACACACAACACACACACACACACACACACACACACACACACACACACACAGAGACACACACACACACAGTCACACACACAGACACACAGTCACACACACACAGTCACACACACACACACACACACACACACACACACACACACACACACACACACACACACACACACACACACACAGTCACAGAGACACACAGACACACACAGACACACACAGACACACAGTCACAGAGACACAGAGACACACAGACACACAGACACACACACAGACACACAGTCACACACACAGACACACAGTCACACACACAGACACACACACACACACAGTCACACACACACAGTCACACACACACACACACACACACACACACACACACACACACACACACACACACACACACACACACACACACACAGTCACACAGTCACAGAGACACACAGACACACACAGACACACAGACACACAGTCACAGAGACACACAGACACACAGACACACACACAGACACACAGTCACACACACAGACACACACACACACACACACACACACACAGACACACACGACACACACACAGACACACACACACACACACACACACACACACACACACACACGGAGACACAGAGACACAGACACACACACACACAGACACACAGACACACAGACACACACACAGACACAGAGACACAGACACACAGACACAGAGACACAGTCACACAGACAGAGACACACAGACAGACACACACACACACACACACACACACACACACACACACACACACACACACACACACACACACACACACACACACGGAGACACAGAGACACACACACACAGACACACAGACACACACACAGACACAGACAGACACACAGACAGACACACACACACACACACACACACACACACACACACACACACACACACACATACACACACACACATACACACACACACACACACACACACACACACACACACACACACACACACACACAGTCAGTGCTCAATCTCAAAGGCTATGAAATAACATTTGAGAAGTTCATCAATTTATCCAAAATACAACATGGCTCTTCGCCATAGCGACGGTGCTGTTTCAGAACCTTGAGTTTTCAAAAGGACACCATGCTCCATGCTCACATCGTTGTTTCCTTCTGTCCTGTGGGCTAACCGTACGTCATGTTCTCGCTGTGTACTGCCTGTACGTACCTTTGTTGCATTCGGGAACAGAACGGGAACCAGTCTGAAGTTCAGGCAGCCTTGTTGGATGAACTCATTCTGGATCTGTGCCAACAGGAACAAACGCTTATAGTTCTCCATACACTTATACAAGTGATATGTTGACATGTTTACTGTAGGGTGCATTTTACAAACATAGCAAAAACAAAATACATGATATGCAAAAGGTGCAAAAGAGCAAGAGCAGCACACACAAGTATTTATTTATTATGCACGTTGAATTTAATAGTATTTGATACTTTCTTAATATGTTTCTTGAAATTAAGTTCGAGTCCAGTATGACTCCAAGATACTTGAAGGAGACTAGTTCTATTTTGGGAGACTAGTTCTATTTTTTCTCCGTTTAAAAACACGTTGGATCCTTCGATTTTGACTGGTCGTTTACTGAACATCGCGCATACTGTTTTTTTACGTTTAACTGTAAGCAACTGTTGTTCAGCCGGTGGTGAACCTTGAGACAGGATGAGATCATTTCAGTGTTTTCCCCGTGTACAAAGATGACCGCATCATCGGCACATTCAACTCAGGACATGCATTAGGCAAGTCATGTGTGTACAGTGAATACAGCAGCGCTTGCATTGCAATAAAGAAGGTGCCAGTGCTCCAAATCAGCAACTGTTTCAAGTGCATTGTATCGAGAGAGGGAATGAATGGAGCTGCCAGGGAGGACAGGGGCATCATACAACACACAGGCGTACCTCGATGCGTCATGAGGTGCCGGTACGCAGATGGGTACAAATCAGAAGTCCGGCCCAATTCAAGCACTGGAAAACAGTAATGGTCCAAGAATGGAACCTTGTGGAACCCCAACAGGGTTGACAAGGTAGGGGCATTTGGCACCGTTGACCAAAACACACCGGTCTCTGTTCAATAAGTAAGACTTGAACGGATGTATTGAATCTGCTGCTTTTACACTCCAAACATCATTATGAGGTGTTTGTATGTGGACATGATCAGTCAACGCGCCACTGTGTGGTTGACAGCTGTCTGCATAGGAGTCCTCACCTGGTTGTGGATGTACTTGGTGTGCAGGCCGTGCTCGTCGTCCCCATCTCCCTCCACGTCCTCCTTATACTTGGGACTGATGACCACGATGATGAGTACTGATTTCTGAAATGATCCATCTCACTGTCAGACAGCATTACAATTTGGATTCATACTCTGCTCAATGGAAAGACTTACGTCATTCAAAAATCTGTCCATCCATTTGGTGATGTCCATTCTTCGGATTGGATTGTCAAATATATCAATCTGTAGACAACAGGTAGAATCTGAATGTTTGAATACAAAATGAGTGGGAATCAAAGGTGTGGGAGACATGGTATAGCTTACTGCCGGTTTGAACCCTTGGTCTGTCAGAAATGTGGTGAAAGGTATGATTTCTCTGGCGGTGTCCACTGAATATGTGATGAAAACATTCCCTGTCAACAAGAAGTCAGCAGAGCATTCTTATCTTTGGGTTTTAGTCCACTGCTGGCAAGTCCCTTGCAAATGTTGGGCAATTTGTACAATTAGCATCTGTCGCATTAATTAGCAGTAATTATCCTCAGAAGAGAACAGCTTAGAAATGGCTTGGCCGATTCAGAAAGGACCTGACATGATGTGACTTACTGCACTCCTCGGGCAGGCTGATGGTCCTCCTCATCTCCTGGGTGGCTGGCCCTGGATCGGCCTGGAGCGAGCGATGCACACTGACCTCACGCATCACATCCCAGGCAGGGGCTGCCCGCTGAGCCACAGATCCATGGGGGGGGTTTGGACCAACTTTAAGTTGTAGTCTACTATGGGGGGAATTCCTGTAGAGGAGTTGATTGCATGCATTACGTCTGTGAAGAATCGTATGCATCGATGTTAAGAAGGTCATTATGACAAACAGGCCATACCGTGACTGTTGGGGGCGTTGAGGCTCCCCGCATGGATCTGCTGGGTACTCATACTTATAAAGATGATTATTGTTAGTGTGATGGTGCAGTTGTGCTGGAGGGCAGCATGCACGCTGTCTGCCATGACGCCACAGACATTGACTTTGGCCTGCAGAGAGATAGAGGAGCTGACATTAAACAGGTTCCCAATCAGCAGTGAGGTCATGCAGAAACACAACGAGGGCCACATGACTCCTCACAGGGTGACGGCAGTGATCACTGCATCCATCCAGATGTACTGATTACTGCATATACACACATGATCTCATTCTAGCTTGTAAAAGTATTTTCTCAACATTTTAAACACTGATTTAAATGGCATATTTAGGTTTGTACTGTAAGCTGTAGTCTAATAATATTCAACAATATTCAATGACTGTGATATATATCTTATATATGTCTCATAACATCCCAACATGACTGCACTGAAGAAACGGAAACGTTGACTTGTATGAAATGTATGATGTCATCAGATTTCACATAACTGTACTGGGTTAGTTAGTTGAAAGCAAAAGCTTTATAACAACTTCATATTATTGCTTTCAACTAACTAACCTAGTACAGTTATGTCATTTTGTTGACATACATAGAAATAAAGTAAATGTTTCAGTTTTCCAGGTATATGACCTATACTTCTAATGACTAAGTACAACATCTCCACGTATAAGGATTGTTTCTCTTTGTATTTATTGAGATACACCATACCTTTATTAATATTATTATTATTTTCATCATTATAATTATTATGTTCCTACTTGTTTATTTGTGATTCTCACTTTAAAACGAACATTATTTTCTTTTTTGACATATCGTTACATACAATATTCATCAACTCGTCATACCAAGAGAGAGAGCTGGGACGAGAGCGCTCACGAGTGCTCTCTCTAACCCGGTCCTGCTGGTACTGCACCCATACTAACACGGTACAATTGAGTTAAACCCAAAGTGTGATGTTTACCCTAACATCACAGAACATAAGCAGGAATGAGGCATCGAGCTTGAACACTACTTGTTATCATCAAACTGTCGACCACAGAAACGTCTCGTAAAGCTCAGGACCACTGACAGTAACGGGGTGTAAGATGTTGCACGTGTCACTGACCAGGCAGACTGGCAGGGTGTGGTGGAGGGACGTAGGCGCTGAAGTCATCTCCAGACCTGAGTGTGAGGGGGGGTTCCAGGCGTTCAGCCTCCTCCACAGAGTAATGCTGGGGCCAGTCTGAAGTACCCACAAAGCCTCTGGCGTGGGTCACCAGCCGGTCCCGCCCATACAGTGGAGCCTGCTCTCTGAGGCCATGCAGCCGAACATCTGCATGGGGAGGCATTGCATGGAGGGGGGGCTCTGCTCTGGCTTGGAGCTGCAGCTGTTTCTCAGGGAGTCTCCATGGGCCCTCGGTGTGTGCCGCCCCCCCCGCCTGCTCATGGCTGGCTTGGATCTGAGACCTTGTGATCACTGTACGTCCACTGCACTGTCTGCAGGGGGGGGGGCAGGCCAACTCCAGGCTGGAGGGTGTCATGCTCTCGTCCATCTCCACAGGAACACTCTGGTGAGGGCAGCCCCCTGACAACAAGAGCCAACAGAAAACCTGTTCACACTTCCCCCTGACAACAAGAGCCAACAGAAAACCTGTTCACACATACTGCTGACTCATCACGCTGGGTGTCCTACCTTTCAAAGAGTCCATGTTGCAACAGCGTGATGCCTCTGCTGAAGGGAACTCTGAGACGAGCGAGCAGGACAGCTTAAAGACAGACGGCACAGCTCCTTGCATCACACGGCTGGCACGTACACAGACGAAGTCTCACTGAGGGAAGTCCGTTTCAGTCACGATCAAGTCAAAACCCCACATACAAGTGTTCTGTGTACAGGGTGAACAGACAACTACAAACATGAGTACATAACATACACAACACCGCATCCTCACATTCTTGCCCCCCCCACTGAATAGGTGTGACACATTACCCGGAACGTTAGGAGCGGCAGAGTTTAGCACATTCACTGCAAACTAGGACAAAGGTCAAACCACAGATCCAAAGGCATGCTGGGTATGGCTTCGGAGATTACAACTCGAAACAATTGGTCAAGTGTTAGTATGTTTTCCCTTATAAACGTACATACAGAGAGTAAAGTGTCCTCTGCCTACCTGAGACCTGCTCCTCGGCCGCCCACAGACCTGAAGCAAACAGGAAGTGTTCCCACTGTGCAGAGCAGGGGAGTGGCCTGACCCAGTTATGCAAATCATGCGGGGCATTAAGACGGCAACCGCCTGGTGGCTTCTTCAGCAGGGTGAGCCTCCTGTGGCTGTGCAGCTTCCCCTCTCGGTGTCCCGCCCCGAGCACAGAGCACGTGCACGTCCTGAAGGAGTGCATCACAATGTGTCCACACAGCTGGCTTCACAGGCGCGTGGACAGCACTGCAGCCATGCTGACAAGGTGTGACTGCTCGGGATGAGCTTTGAACACTTTGACGTCCCTGTGACCTGGAGCTCTCAGCACAATAACCCCATGGCAACTTGTTCACATACAACACAACAGTGCTCACATTCATCATTAGTTTATTCCATATGTTCGACAAGACGCATCACTGTGAGGTGGTGGTTAGGGTTTCATGCTGGTGTTATGATGCCAACATGTCAATACAAACATCGGATGTTTAGCAGGTCACATGTTTACCATGTTTCCAATGTTGTTGCATTTATTAACACGCAATACAAAGTACAGCTGAGGCTGACGGGACGATCACCAGTGAAAGGTATTTAATCACAGAGCATCACCATCACAGCTCAACATCAAACGGTCATACATGTCGTTGGAATCCCTGAGCCGCTCTGGTGAGTGGGCTTTTGTGAGATTTCTATGTCAAATTTCTGTTTAAAAAGTCATGAAGGAACATTAATGTTTAAAGGATTACATTTTTGAAAGTCTTATTCTTGCCCAATCTTCCAGATGGGTTCTACTCCGTCACTTTGAGATGGGTCAGCACCACAGTCACAGTGTCAGCGGAGGGCAAGGCCTTATGATTGGCCACAGAGAAGACCCTCATGGTGGTGTGGGTGAGCACAGAGCCCAGCTCACGGGCCTTGCAGGTGGCCATGTGGAGCAGCTCCCGGCGGAAGCAGCGGCTCACCATGCAGTAGAGCAGGAAGTTGGTGGTGGAGTTCAGGTTCTGCAGCATGTTGGCCAGGTCTCCGGCCACATTGATGGGGATGTTGTAGTCGTTCCGGTTGAAGCTCTCGTTGTTGTACTTGGTCCTCAGGATGCAGTATGTGACGAAGCGGGGCAGGCTGAGGACGACGAAGGTGACGGAGACGGTGCCCAGGAGCAGCACGGTCCTCCTCAACATGCCCCTGGTGCTCCGCCCATGCATCACACGCCGCTCCTCCTTGGTGAAGAGGTTGCTGGCGCGGCACAGATGGTAGCCGATGAGGTAGTTAAAGATGATGACCGACACGATGGGGATTCCCCCCGAGAGGAAGGTAGTTATCCACACTATATACGTAGAGTAGGCCTCGTGGCGGTAGCGACACCGGGGCAGTGTCACATTGTGTCCGTCCACAGTGATGTTGACAGGTGAGACGATGTTGATCCAGCCCAGCGGCACAGACACAACATGGGACAGCAGCACGATCGCCACACATGTGAGTTTAGTGACCTGGGCCTGGGAGAAGTGCTGCTTGGCCGCGGTGCTGCGGAGAACAAGGTAGCGCTCGATGGTGAACACCACCACGATCCAGGAGGAGCTGTAGAGGGATCCGTATTGCAGCACTCCCAGGATGGAACACCAGGGATTGGAGTTCCAGAAGGGCTGCAGCAGCCAGAAGGTGAGGGTCAGGTCTACAAGGATCACCCACACCAGGTAGAAGGTGTCCATGATGGCCAGGCAGCTCAGATAAATGATGGCCGTGTCTGACATCCCGCACTTACGGAAGCAGATCATGTAGAATGTGAAGAGGTTTGCTGGGAGACACAAAGGTTATTATATTTCCCTGGCTGGTCCAACTTTTAAGTTACAACCAAGGTATGCTTAATGATTCAGTGATAATCAATGTCGGTGCAGATCGGGGCTTGTCAGAACTTTTCTCCTGGTTCAGCGAACATCTTTCTAAAAACTCAGAAGCTGTCAAATATGTGTTGTAGCATGCTGGTCACCCATACACCCAGTCGCCAACATGTTGTCACCATTGTTTGCAAGCCTATCACTAGTCTTTCAAAAAAGCCATAAGGTCATATTTCTAAGTTTGACCGGTTGTGTACATATTATAAAGTGTGTAACTTTTGTAAGCTGCATGTTTATTTTGTAACCCTTTCCCCTCACTCCAGCCTTTGAGCTAAGCTCGGCTCCGCCTACCTGTATCTGAACACACAGAAGTGCAGCTTATCTGACCGTGGTGTGTATCCCACATCACAGGACTATTCTTTAACAGACTGCAGATGTTGCAGTTATGTTAGTAACCAGAGGTGGGAGGTGTACTTATATAAAGTACCAGAGAGTAGGAATACTCGGTTACAGTAAAAGTCCTGCATTCAAAATGTTCCTCAAGTGAAAGTAGAAAAGTATTCTCATCAAAATATAGTGAAAGTAGTCGTTGTGCAGATTGGTGCATGTCAGAATAATATATATGATATGTTTTATAATGATTGATCATGAAAGTGTTCTCAAAGCTGGTGGAGGTGCAGCTAGTCTGAAGTACTTGATTAACACTTGATTATATTTCACATCATTCATCCACATTTGTGAAGTACATGTACATAAAGTACACGATTTAACTCTGAATTGTAGTGGAGTAGAAGTAGCAAAACATATCAATACTCAAGGAAAGTACAAAAACTCCAAATGGAGTAAACACTTAGTCACTTCTAGAATAAGATGTGGCTGCTGCGAGGGCAGTGGCTCAGCCTGCCTGGTGCCTGCCTGCCTGGTGACTGCCTGGTGACTGCCTGCCTGGTGCCTGCCTGCCTGGTGCCTGCCTGCCTGGTGACTGCCTGCCTGGTGCCTGCCTGCCTGCTGACTGCCTGCCTGGTGACTGCCTGCCTGCCTGGTGCCTGCCTGCCTGGTGACTGCCTGCCTGCCTGGTGCCTGCCTGCCTGGTGACTGCCTGCCTGGTGACTGCCTGCCTGCTGACTGCCTGCCTGGTGACTGCCTGCCTGCCTGGTGCCTGCCTGCCTGGTGACTGCCTGCCTGGTGACTGCCTGCCTGCCTGGTGACTGCCTGCCTGGTGACTGCCTGCCTGGTGACTGCCTGCCTGGTGCCTGCCTGCCTGGTGCCTGCCTGCCTGGTGCCTGCCTGCCTGCCTGGTGCCTGCCTGCCTGGTGACTGCCTGCCTGCCTGGTGACTGCCTGCCTGGTGACTGCCTGCCTGCCTGGTGCCTGCCTGCCTGGTGACTGCCTGCCTGGTGACTGCCTGCCTGCTGACTGCCTGCCTGGTGACTGCCTGCCTGCCTGGTGCCTGCCTGCCTGGTGACTGCCTGCCTGGTGACTGCCTGCCTGCCTGGTGACTGCCTGCCTGGTGACTGCCTGCCTGGTGACTGCCTGCCTGGTGCCTGCCTGCCTGGTGCCTGCCTGCCTGGTGCCTGCCTGCCTGCCTGGTGACTGCCTGCCTGGTGACTGCCTGCCTGGTGCCTGCCTGCCTGGTGACTGCCTGCCTGGTGCCTGGCTGCCTGGTGCCTGCCTGCCTGCCTGGTGACTGCCTGCCTGGTGACTGCCTGCCTGGTGCCTGCCTGCCTGGTGACTGCCTGCCTGGTGCCTGGCTGCCTGGTGCCTGCCTGCCTGGTGCCTGCCTGCCTGGTGACTGCCTGCCTGGTGCCTGCCTGCCTGGTGCCTGCCTGCCTGGTGACTGCCTGCCTGGTGCCTGGCTGCCTGGTGCCTGGCTGCCTGGTGCCTGCCTGCCTGGTGACTGCCTGCCTGGTGCCTGGCTGCCTGGTGCCTGCCTGCCTGGTGCCTGGCTGCCTGGTGCCTGCCTGCCTGGTGACTGCCTGCCTGGTGACTGCCTGCCTGGTGCCTGGCTGCCTGGTGCCTGCCTGCCTGGTGCCTGACTGCCTGCCTGGTGCCTGCCTGCCTGGTGACTGCCTGCCTGGTGACTGCCTGCCTGGTGCCTGGCTGCCTGGTGCCTGCCTGCCTGGTGCCTGACTGCCTGCCTGGTGCCTGCCTGCCTGGTGACTGCCTGCCTGGTGACTGCCTGCCTGGTGCCTGGCTGCCTGGTGCCTGGCTGCCTGGTGCCTGCCTGCCTGCCTGGTGACTGCCTGCCTGCTGACTGCCTGCAGCACACAGTGAGCTAACGTGATTGGTGACTTGTGGCTGGACAAGAAGAAGATAGAGACCTGGGATGCCCACGACGCAGAGCAGAGGGTAGTAGACCCTCTGGAAGGCGACGAGCACCTCCATGCTGCATTCAGCGCCGCTCAATAGCTCACATACTAATACCTGCAATAAAGCCATTAGAGAGGTGAGGACAAACACGAGTACAGCTGTTACCTCTTCGGAACACTGGAGCCATTAAGCTTGTATAAGGTTATTGTGAACTACAGCAGACACTCTGCTGAAAGTATCACCAAAGTGACTGCTTTTAAGACGGTATACAAAACATTACAGATGAAAATGATTCTTTAATGTTCACTGAAAAACCTGAAATGTATGTGAAATGTACTGAATATGTGAAATCTGTTAACATAATACATTTAATTAAAGTCAACGTGATGGATATTTATTTTGTATTTTATTTACTAATGGTTGTAAATCAGAGGTCATGGAACCAACCGTTTGGCCGCTCGGTTGGTACAGCTAATGTGTCGTCACTTTCAGAGCGCTTCTGTTCTACTGTGTTTAAGCTAGAACTGCATTTAGCTCCAAAGGAGAGACACTCGGCTGCCGGCTGACCTGCAGAGATGGAGAGATGTCCTGTGAAGCGCTCATATGTGGTAGCACACTAACCTCCAGCTCTCTGGACGATGGGTGTTATGGAAGCCTTCACCCTTCCACAGAGCATTATCAATCATCCGGATTATTAATGCAGATGAATAATGTTCATCTGGGCAGTCAATACTACAATAGTTGAAATCAAACCTACCTGCTCGCTATAGATCCTCCGAGCTGTCCTCTCTAGGTCACACGCAGGAGTGGCTTCCTCAAAGTGATGGTGATGTCTGCAGACCACAGACCGTGCATGGTGTGAGGAGGGAGGCTTCAGGAGGAGGGAGCTACTCACTGCTCTTCAATAGGATGCAAATCAACGCAAGGCACGCAATAAAACGCACAAGTATTAATATGTATATATTGTGCTTTTATGAATACAAATTAAACTTGTGATTTGTTTCCAAATCATCCGTTTGAATAGCAAGCTTGATCAATCATTCCTCAAGGACACAATGTCTTTTTCCACTGCAACAAAAACAAGTTATAGGATAAATAAATATTTCTAGAAAGATACAAATGTGTGTGCTATGGAAGAAAAAGATAGACCCGACTCCAGAGTGCCTGTAATGATGTAAATACTACAGTCGTCTGACAGCCAGTGCCTCTGACCGCGCTCGCAAATGCATTGACAGAAAGGAGCCTTACCAGGGTATGAGATTGTGAAGGACCAGGGGAGGCAAAAACTAGGCGTGCAGGTAAAGGTGGACATTTATTTGATTTACCCAAAATATATATATATACAGTTTTTAGGATCGGTAACAAAATCAAATAGAATGAAAAAAGGTGAATTCTTTATTATCTAAAGTCTAAACAGACACAATCTAGAATCCAAGCATTCATTCATAAACAAAAGTTGAACATGACATGCTGAGTGCTCTTCTCCCCAAGAGCCAGCCTGCAGGAATGACCCAATGCGGGCCAGTCCATTGTTGAGTGCAGGGGAGAGAACACTCTAAACATGGGTGGCTGAAATACAGTTAGACACCCCTTAAGGCTTTAAAGGTCCGCTTTATACTGTTTTTCATCAATATATGATACTCTCAGATATATACAAAACATGTCTCTGAAGTGTTTGACTCAAAACACCAAACAAATCATTGCAGCATTACCCATAAGCCCCTCTGTTTTAGCCCTGTTTCAGAAGTGCTGATTCTCTGTCTGTTACTTTAGATCAGTGCTTCTCAAGTGTGGTCCGTGAGCGCCCCCTAGCGGTCCGTGAGTATATTGGTAACATTTCACATTTTAAATAAATGTAAGTCTTCCGCACTCTCGCGGGAATATGTCCGCAATGGAGCGAGCTTAAGGCTGCGGCTACACGAGGACGAAAACGGCTAAACGCATAGGATTAACGCAATTGCAAACAAGCTTCCGTCCACACGCAATAGTCATCCGGATAGTGTCTGTCCACACGAGACCGCTCCGTGTAGCTCCAACCGCTGGAGAAGCTGCAGTACATATGCCGAGCCTGTACGTGGCGCTGTAACTTCCTCCACAAAAGCAGTGAAGAAGAAGGTTGTCATGGTTTTCCTTCTGTTTATTCTCCGCGGTGGGGGCCGAGGGAACCGGGCAGAGTGTTTCGCCAGTCAACGTGTATTAAAGTTTCAATCTTCCGGACAAAATGATAAAGTGCCGGTCAAAGGTCTTCTTTGTTATTTATTGAGCTTTAAAACAAATGAATAACGAATCTATATAATATAATAATAACATACACGGAGCCTCTCTTTTTCCTCCCTCTCTTCGGACAGCGTCAGTGTCTGTCTCATGCAGCAGCTGATCCAGTAATCAGTGGCCCGGCCGACAATAAAAATAAACATATTTATAACTAGTTTAGTTTGAGAGGTCATTAAAATAGCTAAGGGCGATGATCTGACTTGAAGTGTGTGTTGCTGCAGCGGGAGGAGCTGCAGGGGAGCAGAGCTGCGTGTCTCCGTCCTGTCAGATTAGACTTCACTCACGTTTAGGTCCATATCGAGAGAAAGATAAATAATCTGAATTCAGGGTGCAGTTTACTTTGACAAGGGGGTGAGCAGCAGAGGTGGGGAGAGGCGGGGCTATTGCCTCATCATTATCAGAAAATGATCGTATAGGCAGGGGCGGCGGGTACTGTAGGCTAGGGAAGGCTAAGCCTTTCCAAATATTTGTGTCACTGCATCCTGGTAAAATACAAATATAATGTATAATGTCTGTGTCTTTGACCTTAGCGCTGCTAGCCACCTGTGCCCTGTACTACGAAGCCAGTTCAACAGACCCTGGATATGTTTGAGTAACAAACAAACTAACAACAACAAACTAACAAACGAGATCTCGCTAAGCGGTCCTACGACGCTGGTTATCAACTCGGTAAATCAAGCCAGGGTTTCTCTCTCCAGCTGAGAGCGCGTTCACGTGAAAGGGGCGGGGTTAGCTACATTTGACCAATCACAAACAGGGACAAGTGTACTGACAGCGCAGCGTCATACTTCATTAATGAAAAGTAAACTAATATTAGACAAATATGAGCTTTAAACATCCATGACTTCAACATAATCCAGGATACAAGCCACAAGCTGCACCTGCAAGGTGAATACAGAACAACTGGTTAAAAAATAACTAGGCCTACCGAGTGTTTGAAAGCGTATAGTTTTATGATATCGCTGCCCCGTCTAAGACACGAGTGGATCTGACTTTAATTACATTTGACTCGAGTGTTCCGTCAACATAATGTGTTGCTTAAAATAATACTTCTGCATACGTGACACTGTAAGTGTTGCACGGCCAGATGAGGCTGGAGAAGCTGACTCAGATAAGGAAATATATGATATATTATGATATTATATGATCGATGATCTGATTGATGATGTAATATGAATGATAAGTGCGACGCGTCGGCGTCTTCTCTGCATACGGCAGTTTAAACTGTATTTCCTTTATCCTGTAATATGACTTGAGAGATTTAAACTCCGCACACTGAGGATCTCTTTTCTATAGACGCCGGAGGCGGGCAGCGTCAGGTAAAAAAAGTTATTTAGCCTTCACAAACCTGAGCCTCACGCGCCGTCTATGCGTATAGGGCGTACACACGGAGCCGTTGGACCCCCCAGAGCGTTGCGTATGCCGTTCTATCCACCTTGGGACCCGTTATCGTTTCCTCAGTCGTTTAGTGCCGTATTCGGTCGTCCTCGTGTGGCCGAACGGTCTATATGACACTAAACAGTAACGCAAACGACCGTTTTCGTCCTCGTGTGGCCGCAGCCTAAGCTTCACTTTCGATTGCATGATATAGCCCAGCGCAACACCTTCATCACACATGTTGCCACTTGTTTGTACCATTTTCAGGCGATTTGTAATTTGTTCTAGAAAAACGATGTGTTTTTGGATATTTGTGGAGTTAGGTGGTCCGTGAGTGTTTTTTTATTGGTTAAGTGGTCCTTGGTATGAAAACGTTTGAGAAACACTGCTTTAGATGAAAATAAGGAGCCCCTCCCCACGCTCGCCACACTCCCCAGAGAGATTTGGTTAAAAATAACTCAATGGTGCTCTAGGAGGAGTGTGGCGGCTCAATCCCCAGTTACGTTTGAGTCGCCGAGAGGCTACACTTGGCTATAAACCAGTGACGTGCGGTGAGGTTCGTGGCTGGTGAGGCGCGGACTCTTTCAGAGTCAGATTTACAAATATTATATTTTGACCTTAATCGAAATATTTGGTTATTTTCAAAAGCTTTTTTAGTCTGATGCTTCGATTCATTTTAAACAGACTGTTCAACAAAAGGATACCCAACATCTAAATATTGGATTGTTCTCTCTTAGTAAGATCCCATGTTCATTACAATGGTGGTCTTACCTTGACTTGAAGATGAAGTCCATGCTCTCCTTCTGGACAACAATCTCTATTACTTCTTTGTAAAAGTCCTCCTTATCTTCCTCTAGTTTCAAAAGTCTAGCTTGTTGTTTGTGTACCGTCTCTGCGTAGAATAACAGTAGCAACAAGAACCTGTGGGCTCACGTGCGCCCCCTGCAGTGCGGCAGAGATTATGGCTGCCTCCCCTGGTGCCTTTTTCATTGCCGTTGTACGATGAGACAAGCGAGCCCAAATATCATACGTTAAATAAGTTATTTAGAGACTATGGATGGCGAGAATAAATGTAATAAAGGGATCTACCAACATTACATTGGTGACATACAGTGAGATGGTGCAGGCATGCGCTTAGGGGCCGCTTTCCAGCCAGTTTCTGTGGGGTGACGCATCTGAGGTGAGGCAGAGCTCATCTGTGCCTCACCTCACCCCACAGCAACTGGCTGGAGCGCACTCACAAAATAAGTGCCCGCGCTACATTAATGCCCGCGCTCCAGCCAGTTACGGAGCGTCCACACTACAGCTTCAAAAAAAGCTTGGAGCTGGGCGTGTCTGGAGCTTGGGGATTTTATTCAAGCAACGCGACCAACAACCAATCACATGAATCTCCCGCCCCCGACATACAAAGCAAAAAACCCCGGGGATTTTATGCGAGCAATATATATATATATATATATATAAACTCCCCAAACAGGCGAAAACCTACCAGTTTCCCCCACTGTCTCTGCCACCTCCCTCCATGCCTGGTTCCTCCGGTTTGTATCCCGGTAGGTGAAGAGGGTCTGGTCATACAAAACCGGGTGATTTGCTACGGCGATAGTTAGTTTCTCCTCCCCTGCCTCCCCTGACTGCACGTCGCTGCTATAAACTGTGACGCGTTTTCGAAGAGAAAGTCCATAGTGAAGCAAGATAGTTTTAAGGATAACAAAATCATAACATAGTAACTATGGACAAAACGATCAACAGAAAAAATGACAGCACAAGCTCACCCTCTGTCATCCGTTGATCTGCTGAAGCACCCCACAGGATTGCCAAAGCACCCCCCAAGCACCCCCAAGAAATGTTTTTTTTTTTTTTCGAAAATTATTATTATTATTTTTCTTAAATTAAATTATAAAAATGATTGATTACATCAATGCAAATGTGAAACAAACACATTTTTGACCAAAAACATAAAGCCAACACAGGTGATATGATTAGGCCAATGACCAGCACCCATTCGATTTTTGACCTACCCATAGGCTAAATTACTTTATGACACTTGATTGACTTTCTGTTAGCTAGAGCGCCAAATTATTTGCTAACAGCAAAGTGAAAAATGTATCGTTTTTTAGTCCAGGTGTGGACACTCAATCAAAACCACCTGAAAGCGAGAGGGATTCTGCACATAATAGCCTCGTGAGTACAAGTAGCTTACTTCTGGGTCTCTGTGTTTCATTCAAGCTCTGCTCTGTGTGTGTGCGGTACACACCGGTGGGTATCTACTGGAGATCGTTGTGGTTAGCATCTGGTGCTAGCTAGCCAAGCTAACAGGTATAAGGAGCTTTTTCAACAACAAGTGGAGGGAGAACTCTCTCCTGTCAGATGGAGAGTCTCAGGTAACCTCAGCTCAGGTGAAGTAAAGGGCTCTCAGTGTTTAGATAGTTAACTTTAGTCTAGTTATCTCAGTGGGTCTCAAACGGTTTGTTTTAAAAGGGGAGTGATTTGTAAAATATCTATAAAGAAATAGAAAATCTGTTTACAGTTCTGTGTCATATGGGTGTTGTTGAGAGATGTATCCATAGAACTCTTAATGTTGCTCTCAAAGTGCACCAGATTGATGCTTTTAACTTCAATATTTAAAAAAAATCTTCCCGGGGAAACATGCCCCCGGACCCCACTAGAGGAGGTGAGGACCCTCCTAGAGGAGGTGAGGTCCACCCCCCACCTGTACAAATAGCACTTTACCCCTGCTTACACCTATATGCCGTGAGCTGATTATCGAGCCTTCATTGTAACAGTCGCGTGTGTGTGTGTGTGTGTGTGTGTGTGTGTGTGTGTGTGTGTGTGTGTGTGTGTGTGTGTGTGTGTGTGTGTGTGTGTGTGTGTGTGTGTGTGTGTGTGTGTGTGTGTGTGTGTGTGTGTGTGTGTGTGTGTGTGTGTGTGTGTGTGTGTGTGCGCGCGCGTGCGTGCGTGCGGAGTGTTGCAGTAGAAAATTCAACTGTAGCGCTGGTGCATTAATGGGAAACCCTTAATGTTTGAGCACCCTCTATGAAACGTCAAGCTACCCCACAGCACCCCCTAGAGAAAATCTCTAGCGCCGCCACTGGGAGGGGGGTAATGGTTACACAAGCCAAAACATCGTTATGACATCATCAAGTGGCCAAAATCTGTGCAGCACATGTGCAGCCTCGACATCTCCCGCAACGAAGGACGCCGGGCTCGGTAGAATTCCAAGTATCCTGGACATTGGAACAGTCCTTCGGCGCCACTCGTAGCATCCTTGAAATAGTGGCTCTGGAGCATCCTTACTCGACATTGAGAAACAGTGAACACCCAAAGTGGATTTTGCATAATAGGTGACCTTTAAGGGAATGGCAGTCCAATTAGCCATGCTACAGAAACAGTTGCTGTTCATCAGCTCAGCTTTTGCCAGTATCAAGGCGGGCTGCAAGACACTGACAATAGGATTAACAACACACAACTGACAATCACTCATTTGACTAGATTATATTATATATTAATAATTATTATATATAATTATAGATTATATATAAAGCTGAAGTACTGACCTTTTGGCTCATCTTCATCTTCTGATGTCAAACCTAATGGTTTTCAGTGTACAGCAGAAATAAAGCAATTAGCCTCGCCGTTCCAGCAGCTTTGGAGGGGACTGTCTAAACACACACCTCACTATCAGCTCTGAATAAGAGGGTTCTGATTAGTTCTGAGTAACATGAACTGTTGCTCTTTTTTAAATAGATCCATAAGTGCATGTTCATCATTTTGGATGTATCATTTGTCTTGTGTCACATTTGTTTTTGAACTCCTCCAGTGCAGCTGTCTTTCAGAGACAGGGATCATGTCAGTGTGAACAGATCAGAGACTGCACGGACCCCCCCCCCCCCCCCCCCCCACCTTCAGCACACAGACCCTTTCTGAGCTCATGTATTCAAACATTAGATTTGATGCTTTTTTGTATTAGAAAGTATTGTTCATGTTAGGAATCATTAGGGAGACAATTCAAGTCTGTATATATGTGTCTGATCTCCTGACTTCATGGAAGGGCAATATGAAAGCAGCAGTTCCTCATTATCCTGGCTTTCTCCCAGCATGTCACGGATTAAAGAAGTGTGTTGGAAACAGTGTAAAAGGTTTATTGTTCTTTTCTGAAATTCAAATGGCAAATCACTGAATGAACAAAACAAGTTATGTTAAAAATGGAAATGAAAAAGTATAAAGAAAGGAAAGTAAGCGACACTTAAAACCATTTAGCTGTAAAACTGAACAAATAAGGGGTTTCCATGGCAACAACACCATGTGCATTGAGACCTGATCAGCTCATCTTCATTCAGTGGCTTCAGATCCTGACTTCTGTTCTGAAGTGTTGAAGCCTCCTCCTCGGAGGAGGAGGAGGAGGAGGAGGAGGAGGAGGAGGAGGAGGAGGAGGAGGAGGAGAGCGGTCCAGGTCCAGCTGCAGCACTCTACACCACCTGACAAACATTCTCTGCTCTCAAGCAAGAAATATCTTTCATCCAACTGTTTTCAAAGTGATGACGGAGGTCTGCTCGTCTGAGAAGCCTCTGCCGTTGAGAAGAAGTTAAGATTAAAGAAATAATCTGGGGCTGAATTATTTACACAATTTGAAAATTAGAAAAAAATATATGTTGGCATCCAATGGAACCTCTGGAGAAGGCCACACGCCTCCTTCCTCGCTGTGCGCAGGAGAAATACAATCTTAAAGCAAACACACAAAGTAAAACCAGCCTTCTTATTTACATTGAATACATTGCATTATCAGTTAGCTCCGCCCATCATCCACCCCCCCACTTCGCTGCTTATAGCATGTGCAGAGTTCAGACACGGTGGGGGGTTCGGGGGGGGGGGGGGGGGGGGGGGAGTGTGTGGGTGGAACTGAGGAAGCTGTACAGATCCTTCAACAAAGGCTGGGAAGGCTCCAGAGTTTCTACCAGTTTCCGACCCGGGTCTGGAGGTTGTCCCCGGGTCTGGAGGTTGTCCCCGGGTCTGGAGGTTGTCCCCGGGTCTGGAGGTTGTCCCCGGGTCTGGAGGTTGTCCCCGGGTCTAGAGGTTGTCCCCGGGTCTGGAGGTTGTCCCCGGGTCTGGAGGTTGTCCCCGGGTCTGGAGGTTGTCCCCGGGTCTGGAGGTTGTCCCCGGGTCTAGAGGTTGTCCCCGGGCTGGTACTGAGGCTCCGTGGCTGTGAAGTAGTCCTCCAGGAAGGCCTGCAGGTACTCGAAGGTGGGCCGCTCCTCGGCATCCTTCTTCCAGCACTGCAGCATGAGCTCGTGCAGGGAGACGGGGCAGTCCTGGGGGATCGGCATCCTGTAGCCCCGCTCCACCTGCTCCAGAACCTCCCGGTTATTCATGCCTGAGGAGAGAGCACTCCAACACATCAGGAGATCCACCTCTACAGAAGCACAGCCTCTGAACCAATGATGTGTTACATGCACGCCTTTACACACAGAACAAACGGAAGCGTTGACTTTAATGAAATGTGTAGGTCTACAGATTTCACATAACTGTGTTACGTTAGTTGACAGTAATTATATCAAGCTTAGATAACACATATTAGGTCCAGCTCATAGAGTTATGTGACATGTGTTGACATAATACATTTAATTTAAGTTATTGAGAAAAATGAATTATTTAAACTATGATTTGCATTAGTCCGTGTATCTTAAATTCAACTGTTTTTCTTTCTTCAACCAGTAAATAAA
This sequence comes from Pseudochaenichthys georgianus, assembly GCF_902827115.2. Lineage (NCBI taxonomy): Eukaryota > Metazoa > Chordata > Actinopteri > Perciformes > Channichthyidae > Pseudochaenichthys > Pseudochaenichthys georgianus. Next base: position 1,842,627 of record NC_047526.1, on the reverse strand, counting down.
ACATTTAAAAATGTATGCTGTTCCTGGGTGGGGTGGAAAGGGTTAAAGGTCTTTCCTGTTGTCTCAGAGTCTTCACTGATGAGACCTTGTCTGGAGAGAGGAGGAATGAGACCTTCCCCTGCAGCGGGATCTACGTCTGCTCTGCCAGTCGCCTACACCGAGTGTCTGAGGACACGTGCTGTGAGTTAATACCGCTAAGGTCCCACGTATCACCGGAGCAGCCTTTACCTGATTACCACCCTGCCTCTGTATCTCTGCCGTGTCCGTTAGCGCCACGCGGCCAGGAGGAAGTCAGCCGACGAGCCCTTTATCAGATGCTCTCATTGTTCTCATGTTCGCTCACGTTCTGTCAGCAGCAGGGGTTTCTGTTTTCACAGCTGTGTGTGTTTTCTTTTCATAAGGCCACTTTATGTAGATGTCCCAAGTGTGAAGCCCCCCCCTCACCTGGGTAAGGCACCCGACCCTTGGTGGCCAGCTCCGTCAGCAGGATGCCGAAGGACCACACGTCAGACTTGATGGTGAACTTCCCATAGAGCGCGGCCTCGGGGGCCGTCCACTTGATGGGGAACTTGGCCCCTGCAGGAGAGCACACATCAGATGAGCTTCAGTGACCTCTGACCTCTCACATACACAGCAGTACTGTCACATCCAGAGTATTTACATGCATGTCTACACGGATGCACTCTGGCAGTCCTTCCTCATAGAAACACCACTAACGGCCCTGTGTCCGGCACACTGTTATTCTAGTCCGCAAACACACAGTCATCCATAGCTCATAGTTAGAGTGACGTGTGCATCGTTTGTCAGAGCGTGTTTTCATTGTGGTGCTCCCTGGGTCTGCATGTATGTGAATGTGTGTGTGATAGGGGTGTAACGGTATCCGTATTCGTCCCGTACCGTCGACACACCGTATGCAGTCACATGGCGAATACGCCTTTTTTTTTTACGAGTGGGAAAAAAGTAATTCAGGGCAGTATCCACTACACTATATATAATCCAGGGGGCGGTATTGCACCTAAAAGCTGTTTGCCAGCCGCCCTTAAACAACAAATGAAGAACAAGAAGAAACACAACAACAAAACGAACTAAATACAAGAAGAAGAACAGTTAGTATGGTGAGTTCAGATAACACACAGGAGCTAGAACCAAGCCCCCAAGAAGTGCGCCGGAGTCTTATGAGAATATTCGTGCTGGTCAAACGGCGGTACTACACTTTCTTTAGGTTGCTGGGCCCGGAAACACTTTTTCCCATTGACTTACATGGGGAAAGAGTGGTCTGTAACTCGTTGGATAATTTTTTTTAAACTAAATAAACTACCCAGTATGAACGTTTGTATAGCCCTTATTAAAAACATTTGTTCCTCAAGTTGTAAAAATGTGCTAATAACGTTATTCCGAGAGTTATTTCCCTCGGCATTATGAACGTGCATCTAACCCACGGGACCGCGCCGCCCGGCACGTTCATGTTACGTGTTCAGCACTACATGAGTTTCTCTTTACCCATGGATGCACAATAACAACGGACCATATCGCCTTACTGCCAGCCCACGGAGCTGTAATAATGGATATATTGTACATGTTTGCTGTAATTCATCATTTGTAAAATATTATACTACATGGTACATGATGTAAATCTTGTACCGTAAATGTTGTATTAAATAAAGTTAATATTACCGACGTAGATTAACGTTCCTGTAGCTTCTTATTGCACTTGCAATTGTTTTACTTAACATGAATAATCACAGTTACTATCCTTTTCCTCCATCACATTTCAAAAAGAAATAGGCTATTGTTATTTTAACTCCACCACAGTAATCCATCATCAGCTTTACTTTTTAGATATAGTTTTAACTCACAATTGATCATAACAGGCTTCAACATATACATTTGTATATATTACCAAGTGGTTTTATGTACAACCCACACAAGTATCATGCTAAATGAAGCTCTGTTGCTTGGATATCACTAGATCCTGATGTCAGCATAATATAAAAGTACATAACCATTGATGTGTAACTTAGCATAATGTACTAGCTAGCCGCTAGCTGCTAGCTGCTAACTACCGCCTCGTTAATATAAATCCAGTACCATGCTGTCATGAACGCGCGGTGCTGTTACGTGTACGCAAGTTCACGTGCTTAATGTGAACAAGCCTTTTGGGCGGCGTGGTTAAAGTTGCGCATGCTCTATGAGCGCACATACGGGTACTTCTCAGGCATGCTGGGTAATCTGTGACGTTTCGCTCTCTCAAAAGTTGGGCCATTTTGTCATCATGCGCCATTGAGCAACTCTCATAGGAATGAATGAGGCCCCGCCTCCCACGTTGTATCCAGTTCTTAATATACATCCATGGCTAGAACCCACCTGCTTCTTTTAAATCAGCTGTGTGGGAACATTTCGGGTTCCCTGTGGACTACAATAACGATGAAGTGTGCGAGTGGTGGATCGGACGAGGACGGTGTGTCGCCATTGTTCTACAGCGGTGCGGTATGCTAATAGGAACACACGCCAAACATGCTAAATCATATCAGAAGGCATCACCCAGATTTGCCCGCAAAAGACAACAGCTGATCCCCACTGTTTTTAAGAAGCCAATAGACATGAGAGCCGAGAGACCAAAATAAATAACGGAAGCTTTTGGCATATGTTTTTCAACGACTTTGCGTTCTTGAAACACGTTCTTATTATTTATGATGTAATATTTTCAAGACATTATTTTTAGTTTTACAGCTTGATGAAACCTTTTTGTTTGACATCAGCCATTATAGATACTATGGCCATCTGAGTGTGTGGTGCTGTTTGTGGTTTGTTTTTAACTGTTTATTAATACAGTTAATTATTCAAAATGTCAGAGTTCTTTATTTTTAAACTGAAACTTGCACTACTGTTCAAACATAAATAACAACAAACCTGGAATTATGCATTTGGGACTTTTTTTTGCTTTTTTCTTGTTGGACCGAACCGTACCGAACCGTGACCTCCAAACCGAGGTACGAACCGAACCGTGACTTCTGTGAACCGTTACACCCCTATTGTGTGAGCACGAACACTGTGTGTGTGAGACGAGCCCCACCTTGCCGGGCGGTGTATTCGTTGTCCTCGATGAGTCGGGCCAGGCCAAAGTCAGCGATCTTGCACACCAGGTTGTCACCCACCAGGATGTTGGCGGAGCGCAGGTCTCTGTGAATGTAGTTCATCCTCTCGATGTAGGCCATGCCGGCGGCCACCTGTGGAGCACTCTCCTTTATTCTTTTACTCCACTACATTTAGTCTACGTTTTTACCTACTAGCTACTTTAGATTTAGATTATTAATACAGAATATAACTCAACTAATACATTATCATATATTATGAAAGGTTAAGCCACACAGTAGTTATCAAAGTCAAGTGAACCCCACTTTTACCAAGTGCAACATTGAAGTACTGATAGAGATTTTGAGGGACAAATATCAGATGCTGCAGTACTAACACATTAATGCATCAATAATTATAATACAATAATGTCAAATATAAGCTGTTTAAATAAGGAGTACTTCACTTTGATGCTAGTACTTTTACTTGAGTACAATGTACACCGTCGTTTTGCTACCATTGCTTAAAGTGGACCTATCATGCTATATTTGAAATATATATTCAAAATACCAAACAGATCCTGCATTTTAGCCACGCCTCATTTCGCTCTATTTGCTGTATTCCAGCCCTGTTTTTGCAAGGGCTGATTCTGTGACTACAGCGCCACTTACAGGCCTGGCATATGTACTACAGCGTCTCCAGTGCTTTTGAGCGGTCTCTCATTCCCCTGATAGGTGGAGAGTTGGCCATATAGGCGGAGCTCCTCGTCACGGACGTCAGACTATTTTCAAATCTGCATCAGATCCATTAAAGCCCGTTTTGGGTGTGGAGGAAAAGAGAGAGGGTTCTGACACCTGGTGAGTTCCCTGACACACCGGGACACATATTCATGTATACAAGACTACAAAGGTGCATTTTGCATGATAGGTCCCCTTTAAGTAGACAACCTGATCCTTTCTTCCACTTCTTGCTTTTTCTGAATATGGAATACTTTGTTTATAACTTCCAGAAGGTTCAAGAATGGATATATATATATATATATATATATATATATATATAAACTGGCAGGGAAGCAGGTCAATTCAACACCTGTGTGAAGGGGAGTGTGCAGAGCAGGTGTGTCAGGGATAAGCCTCCTCTACCCAGTGCTTCATGGCAGCTCATTGGGACATTTGAGTCAAAAGTAGATTGACTACCTACTCAAAATCTAGGTCTATAATTAAGGGAGGGATTAATGCAGATATAAAAGATTAAGGATATGTCACGTTTAGTTTTAGAAAGTATTGGAATCATTATCAATAATTGTCACCATGTAAAAAACACTTAATACACCTGATCATTGTGTTTCTGATAGGAACTGATAGCACTACTCCAGCTCCTCGCAGCAGAGCTGTACCTGAGCGGCCATGTCCACCAGGTTGGGCAGCTTCAGCCCCCGGCCTTCTCCGTCCTTCAGGAACTCCAGCAGGCTTCCTACAGCACACACACACACACACACACACACACACACACACACACACACACACACACACACACACACACACACACACACACACACACACACACACACACACACACACACACACACACACACACACACACACACACACACACACACACACACACACACACACACACACACACACACACACACACACACACACAGTGTGTCAGAGAGCCATCCACCAATCAGTGGACCCCGCCCTCCACAGGAATGACCAACCACATGCATTATCTCCAGCTGAGTGTGGGACAGGAGCTTTGTAGTGTGCCTGTTCACGTCCTCACCAGGACTCAGGGAGAGTTAGCGGATGAACGCAGGACGGCGGCATGAGAAACACTTGGACATTCATCACATTTCACAGGCTGTTTGAAACACATCCTCGTCTCCAGGTCCCTGTGTGTTCTCCCATGTTCCATGCGTGTGTGTTCTCCCATGTTCCATGCGTGTGTGTTCTCCCATGTTCCATGCGTGTGTGTTCTCCCATGTTCCATGCGTGTGTGTTCTCCCATGTTCCATGCGTGTGTGTTCTCCCATGTTCCATGCGTGTCTGCGGCTCTTCGTTGTGTGCTTTCTAAAGGCCAGTGTTTTGGAGGATTGTTGAGAAGGCCTTCATCGTTTTCAGTCTCTTTGAAACAAAGGCTTTGGATGACTATATTCAGTCAGAAAAAAGGTTTGGTGAAATTGAAGTGAAATGTAGCAAAGCACAATCGGTCCCTGATCAGACCCTCTACAGGACGAGCGGTCCCACAAACTGCTGGCTCTAGAGATGGATTGACGCCCTTCCGTTGCAGAGAGCTGCAGGTGTCTCCGTCTGTGTCCATGAGCTGCGAGTAGACACCCAACTGGCACATATGGAATGAGAGCGAGGGTAGCTAAAGTGTTGCATTGGCCTGGAACCCTCACGTCAACAGAGCGAGAGACAGAGCTAGGGTGTCAACCGGTTCTGGTCCCGAGCTGAGCAGTACGAGTTGGGTCAAAGAGTCGTGTCTTCAACGTGCTGAAGCAGCTGCAGACGCTGCTGCTGCTGCTTACAAATCACTTATTACTTATCTAACATACAACAACTGGCATTTAGACTCTTATTGCACTATTTCACTTTTTCACTACTTTTTGTATTTAATATGTACCTGCACGATATGTGTCTGTCTATCAGTTGTATTGTGTTGCTCTGTTGGTGGAGCCTGTGACCTAAGATTTCCATCGTCATAACTACACTGTAGCTATGTTCGTATGACAAATACAAACCTTGAACAAACTTTACATTTTAATATGACTTTCAAAAGTTCTGTTGGATCAAATGTAGGATTTTACATTTAACTTAATTCATGAATCATTTATCATTTATGAGCAAAGAACTGTAGTCATGGCTGTGTGTGTGTGTGTGTGTGTGTGTGTGTGTGTGTGTGTGTGTGTGTGTGTGTGTGTGTGTGTGTACCTTGGCCCATGTACTCTGTGACGATGTAGATGGGTTCCTCGGACACCACGGCGTAGAGCTGCACCAGCTTGTCGTGGCGCAGCTTCTTCATGATCTGAGCCTCCTCCAGGAAGGACTCGGGGGACATGGTGCCGGGCTTCAGGGTCTTCACCGCCACTTTAGTGGTGCCGTTCCACGTTCCTGCACACCACACATGCTGCCATCAGTACAGGGGGACACATTCAACTCACACCAAGTCAGTCAGACAGACCCTGCTATTGAGAGGTGACTGTGGGCTCATACAGGGAAAGGACGCGAGGGAAAGGACGCGAGGGAAAGGACGCGAGGTGAACGTGCTGTGCAGAATGAGATCAGGAGACGGCACGAGAAGCAGCTCCTCGCTCATCCAGTGATGTAAAGTAACTGAGGACAGCTACTTAAGAACCGTACTTAAGTAACATTTGGATGGACTTGTACTTTATTCAAGTATTTACATGTTTTGCTACTTTGTACTTCTACTCCACTACAATTCAGAGGTAAATGGTGTACTTTTCCTCCACTACATGTATTAATACCTTTAGTTACTTCACAGATGTGGATGAATGATGTGAAATCTAATCAAGTGTTGAATCAGACTTTAGTTCCACCTGGAGTAAATCCACCAGCTACCCTGCAGTCTACAAAGTACTTCAGACTAGCTGCTCCTTCACCAGCTTTGAGAACACTTTCATGATCAATCATTATAAAACATATCATAGATATTATTCTGAAATGGACCAATCTGCACAACGACTACTTTCACTGTCGCTACTTTCACTATATTTTGATGAGAATACTTTTCTACTTTTACTTGAGGAACATTTTGAATGCAGGACTTTTACTTTAACAGAGTATTCCTACACTCTGGTACTTCTACTTTTACTCAAGTACAAGATCTGAGTACTTCTACTTTTACTAAGTACAAGATCTGAGTACTTCTACTTTTACTAAGTACAAGATCTGAGTACTTCTACTTTTACTAAGTACAAGATCTGAGTACTTCTACTTTTACTCAAGTACAAGATCTGAGTACTTCTACTTTTACTCAAGTACAAGATCTGAGTACTTCTACTTTTACTCAAGTACAATATCTGAGTACTTCTACTTTTACTAAGTACAATATCTGAGTACTTCTACTTTGACTAAGTACAAGATTGAGTACTTCTACTTTTACTCAAGTACAAGATCTGAGTACTTCTACTTTTACTCAAGTACTAGATCTGAGTACTTCTACTTTTACTAAGTACAAGATCTGAGTACTTCTACTTTTACTAAGTACAAGATCTGAGTACTTCTACTTCTACTAAGTACAAGATCTGAGTACTTCTACTTTTACTCAAGTACAATATATGAGTACTTCTACTTTTACTCAAGTACAAGATCTGAGTACTTCTACTTTTACTAAGTACAAGATCTGAGTACTTCTACTTTGACTAAGTACAAGATTGAGTACTTCTACTTTTACTCAAGTACTAGATCTGAGTACTTCTACTTTTACTCAAGTACTAGATCTGAGTACTTCTACTTTTACTAAGTACAATATCGGAGTACTTCTACTTTTACTAAGTACAAGATCTGAGTACTTTGACTAAGTACAAGATTGAGTACTTCTACTTTTACTCAAGTACAAGATCTGAGTACTTCTACTTTTACTCAAGTACTAGATCTGAGTACTTCTACTTCTACTAAGTACAATATCTGAGTACTTCTACTTTTACTCAAGTACAAGATCTGAGTACTTCTACTTTTACTAAGTACAAGATCTGAGTACTTCTACTAAGTACAAGATCTGAGTACTTCTACTTTTACTCAAGTACAAGATCTGAGTACTTCTACTTTTACTCAAGTACAAGATCTGAGTACTTCTACTTTTACTCAAGTACAAGATCTGAGTACTTCTGCCACAGAGTTTGTTTCTGAAGGATAATCAAATGGATACGAGACTAGGAGTGGACATTGGTTTGTGATTTTGGAAACTTGCACAATGTAAATGTATTCTAGCAGACCGGCCTCTCAGGCCGGTGGCTGGCCTCTCAGGCCGGTGGCTGGCCTCTCAGGCCGGTGGCTGGCCTCTCAGGCCGGTGGCTGGCCTCTCAGGCCGGTGGCTGGCCTCTCAGGCCGGTGGCTGGCCTCTCAGGCCGGTGGCTGGCCTCTGCTGTGTCAGGGCATGCAGTCACTCAGTGATGCCTCCATTCTCTCATTCTGCAAGACGACAGCATGTCAGAGTGACCCCAAGGGAAGACTTCACTCTACGGAACATGTGCATGCTGTGATGTAGGGGTGGGGGGGGATCACCTTCTGTGAGCAGCCCACACTGCTGAGCCGGAGTATGATACATACATCATATATGGGGGGGGGGGGGGGGGGGTATCACCTTCTGTGAGCAGCCCACACTGCTGAGCCGGAGTATGATACATACATCATATATGGGGGGGGGGGTATCACCTTCTGTGAGCAGCCCACACTGCTGAGCCGGAGTATGATACATACATCATATATGGGGGGGGGGTATCACCTTCTGTGAGCAGCCCACACTGCTGAGCCGGAGTATGATACATACATCATATATGGGGGGGGGGGGTATCACCTTCTGTGAGCAGCCCACACTGCTGAGCCGGAGTATGATACATACATCATATATGGGGGGGGGGTATCACCTTCTGTGAGCAGCCCACACTGCTGAGCCGGAGTATGATACATACATCATATATGGGGGGGGGGTATCACCTTCTGTGAGCAGCCCACACTGCTGAGCCGGAGTATGATACATACATCATATATGGGGGGGGGTATCACCTTCTGTGAGCAGCCCACACTGCTGAGCCGGAGTATGATAAGAACGCACAGCCTTGTGTTCTGACAGTGGCCAATACTAGACTTATGACCTAAGCACGAGTACATGATTTACATTTGAGGTAAATAAGTAGATAAATAGATTATTTGGTGCATTTAAAAACTGACTGAATGATCAGTGTGTGGCGGAACAGTTCCACCTGCACACGGCTCCTGCCCTTCAGAGGCAGCGAGCCAGCTGACGGCTCGTTTAGACTTTGACTCACGGCCATGCTCGGAGCTCATTCCCGCAGGCGGCCGGTCGTTTCTTTAGCTACTCCCAAAGCCTTTTTACATTCCTTTCTTTCCTTGATGTTATTATTTTTTTAATCTATAATAATTGTAAACCTTTATTTAAACTTGGCCATTTTGGAGTGTGGGACTGTGCGTGAGGCTGTACTCGATTCCTTACTAGGGCATCTCCAGAGTCTTAGTTCTCAAGAGACCCTGAGCCCGTGCAGGGTGCTGGGGAGCCCCTTTCACTCCCACGAGCAAACTCAACTGCAATGCTTGGCATATTACAGAGGGCAGGTAACAGGACAAAGGAAGACGTTCACATGTATTCGCACCAGGGTGCCCGCGGGGGACTTTCTTACCGTAAAACACATCAGCAAAACATCCCGTGCCCAGCTTTATTTCCATCACAAGAGTGTCTCTGCTGATCTCCCAGGCATCATGACTCAAGCCCACAGTGTCAGGGATGTGGTTCACACACACGGCCGTTAAATTAAAGCACAAACCATCCGCATTCTCTACATGGGGAGGGAAGGGAAGGCACACAGGGTTAACTACTGGGGAGGGGGCATGCAGAGAGGCACATGGAAGGGAGCCACCTTCAGACGGGGAAGCAGAGCCTCCGGACACACTGGACGTGGTTCATTTGGAAGGGAGGCTCAGAGCAGGAGAATGCTCCTGCCCCCCTTAGAGGCCAGATTGGTGGCTTGTGTCTGGTGTCTCTGCTGGCTCAGTGTGGCCCCCTCCATGTGGCCTCTTCTTCCAGAGGCGATCCGTACCCATCCAGACCTCCCCAAACTGCCCGTTCCCAAGACGCTTGATGAGCTGCAGCGACTTGCGCGGGATCTCCCACACGTCCTTAGTTTTAACGGACAGGTCTGCGAGGCGGGGCATCCCCTTGTGGCAGGGGACCACCAAGCGGCAGCAGAGCCCGGCGGCCCGGTCTGCACGCAGCACAGCGAGGCAACAGGAGGACAGAAAGACACGTACAGAGTTAGCAGAGGGGGGGGGGGGCTCAAACCAACACACTAGGGTCAGGGCTCCAGCAGGCATCAGCCTGACGTCTCAACACCTCACAACTACACTAACAGGAGCTATCGCCAGGCGTCAGGGGGCTGTGTGTGCCCACATGATGCTTCCATGACCTTGTGACCTTTGGGCTTGGACATGGACACATGTCTGATGGGAAGCCTGCGGTACAAACTGGGAGCATGGACATCTGAAGTGAGCTAAGCATCCTTGAGTTGCATTTACAGGAACTAGGATCAGGCACTTTTGGATCGTTTGGATAATGCCATTCAATCATATCCACTTATAATATAGTCTTGTATTAGACTAATGCATGAAGGTGATCAATGTGTGTCCTTGTGTTCAGTGGAACCTGCTGAAGCCTTCTCTCTCTGTGTCTGTGGATGTGTTCATATCTGCTTCACATATCCACACACGGCATCTACTGCACGTCTGTCCGTCCTGGGGAGGGATCCCTCCTCTGCTGCTCTCCCTGAGGTTTCTCCATGTTCCCCTTAAACTGGGGGTTTTCTCTGGAAGTGTTTCCTTGTACGATGTGAGGGTCTGAGGACAGAGGGTCTGAGGACAGAGGGTCTGAGGACAGAGGGTCTGAGGACAGAGGGTCTAAGGACAGAGGGTCTGAGGACAGAGGGTCTGAGGACAGAGGGTCTAAGGACAGAGGGTCTAAGGACAGAGGGTCTAAGGACAGAGGGTCTGAGGACAGAGGGTCTGAGGACAGAGGGTCTGAGGACAGAGGGTCTGAGGACAGAGGGTCTAAGGACAGAGGGTCTGAGGACAGAGGGTCTGAGGACAGAGGGTCTGAGGACAGAGGGTCTGAGGACAGAGGGTCTAAGGACAGAGGGTCTGAGGACAGAGGGTCTGAGGACAGAGGGTCTGAGGACAGAGGGTCTGAGGACAGAGGGTCTGAGGACAGAGGGTGTGGTATTGTCATACTGATATCCTGCACACACTGTGAAGACACTGAGACAGATGTAACATGTGTGATATTGGGCTATAAATACACATTGATTGGTTGAATGTACATCACGGTATGCCTCAGTGTTCTGTGTAGCATCTGTGATGCCGGGCAGAACAGGCTGGGGGGGGGGGGGGTATGTGTGGCCACTTCAATAAACCAATAAAGCCAGATGGAGCTTTGCTCTTGTGTTTGATTGATAACTGGAAGTAAACACACATAGCTGTTCTCCCTGGAACCTGGTCTTGAAGTAGTCTGAATGAATATCCAGTGACCCAGATGAAGCTGGAGGACTGGGCAGCGGTCTGGGGGTTGGTCACATGCCATGTGCAACTTTGCACACGTACACACTTTACGATAATCGCAGTCATTTCTAAAAAGGGAGAGTTTGAAATGTGCACGTGGAGTTGTGGTGGAGCACGTGGGAGGAGGCGTTGGCAGAGTCTGCTCCAGATGCTCCGTGTTGATCCTCGGCCGTGTGCTGCTCACTGTATCTGATCTGCGCTCTGAGCTCAAACAGCCGTGCAGCCAGCGCTCATGTTTGCTTGTGATTGATTCGGCCAGTGGATTAGGGGAGAGTTTCCGTTTGAGCCGTCATGCTGATATCTAGTGAGACCACCCCCCCTTAACACTGCAGGGACGAAGTGACCCCCCCTCCAGGGATAAGCCCCCGGGTTGTTTGCACCAGGCAGTAAAGACCAGATAAAGGCTGTGGGGGGGGGGGTTCAACCTGCGGCTCCACCATCAGAGCCCACCTGGCTGCTCACTGCGTGGACCCTCTCCTCACACCACACATCATGGAACGCCGTGGCGGCTTCAAATAAGAATGCTGTGCCCTCAGTTGTGCCCTCTCCCGTTACTCACACGCTGTTGGGTTTGATTTGAAAGCTCTTTGTGAGCGAGCGGTTCCTTAACTTGCTGAACAAGATGTTGTCTTGGATTCATTTAGTAGCCACGAGCAGCAGCAACACGTCTCCTAAGTGTGCTCCACAGGAAGCACACTGTTATCTTGATTCTGAAAACATCTTCATTTCACATGTTATAATGGGGCTTCTTAACGTTGCTATCTCAAGATAAGAACAAACTGGGGGGGGGCTGCTTTTCTCTTTAAATGTGATGTGCATCCAGATGGGCAGTGGTCAGCTGATGTCTGTACACACATGAGGACAGAGGAAAGCACAAAGCAACACAAGCACAAGCCCTGAAAAGAGTCCCGGTTAGTTGGAGACATGTCGTCAGCTCCATATGTCGTCTCTAGAGGTGACACATGCATGTAGTGTAGAAGGTCAGGGATACTTGACATGTGACAAGCACACAGAGAACCCATGGTGCTGACTGTAGGGTGTAAACATCAATATGTCAACGTGCCAATTAGAGCATGACAGGAAACACATCCTTTCTCAGTGAGAAGACACAGAGGAAGAGGGGGTACACAGAGGAAGAGGGGGTACACAGAGGAAGAGGGGGAACACAGAGGGAGAGGGGGTACACAGAGGAAGAGGGGGCACACAGAGGAAGAGGGGGAACACAGAGGGAGAGGGGGCACACAGAGGAAGAGGGGGAACACAGAGGGAGAGGAAGAGGGGGAACACAGAGAAAGAGGAAGAGGGGGTACACAGAGGAAGAGGGGGCACACAGAGGGAGAGGGGGTACACAGAGGAAGAGGAAGAGGGGGAACACAGAGGGAGAGGGGGAACACGGAGGAAGAGGGGGTACACAGAGGAAGAGGAAGAGGGGGAACACAGAGGAAGAGGGGGCACACAGAGGAAGAGGGGGCACACAGAGGAAGAGGGGGTACACAGAGGAAGAGGGGGAACACAGAGGGAGAGGGGGTACACAGAGGAAGAGGGGGAACACAGAGGGAAGAGGGGGGCACACAGAGGAAGAGGGGGCACACAGAGGGAGAGGGGGCACACAGAGGGAGAGGGGGCACACAGAGGAAGAGGGGGCACACAGAGGAAGAGGGGGCACACAGAGAAAGAGGGGGAACACAGAGGAAGAGGAAGAGGGGGAACACAGAGGGAGAGGGGGAACACGGAGGAAGAGGGGGTACACAGAGGAAGAGGAAGAGGGGGAACACAGAGGGAGAGGGGGAACACGGAGGAAGAGGGGGAACACGGAGGGGGAACACTGATACCATGAGGACAACTGAAGACCCTAACCCAAGTCTCACCCTGTAAACACACATATGGCGCCAGGCGCCCCCGTCTGCACCCAGAGGAGCAGATGCAGACTGGGGCGCCTGGCGCTTCAGAGAGTCGCCTTTCCGGTGGAACAAAGCAGTCGCTGTGTTTCCTCTTCACCGCTCTGAGGACTGAGGACTGAGGCAACACATGCCTTTGGTTCCTAGTGAATAAAGAAGCGTGCACGGTAGAAGGTGGACATTATGTGACATATCTTAGTGTTGCATTTCTTTCTGGTGCGTCATGGTAACAGCCACCTGTCATGGCTGCATGTGATCATGTGACCAGATGCAGCCACCTGTCATGGCTGCATGTGATCATGTGACCAGATGCAGCCACCTGTCATGGCTGCATGTGATCATGTGACCAGATGCAGCCACCTGTCATGGCTGCATGTGATCATGTGACCAGATGCAGCCACCTGTCATGGCTGCATGTGATCATGTGACCAGATGCAGCCACCTGTCATGGCTGCATGTGATCATGTGACCAGATGCAGCCACCTGTCATGGCTGCATGTGATCATGTGACCAGATGCAGCCACCTGTCATGGCTGCATGTGATCATGTGACCAGATGCAGCCGCACGGCGTCTGCTTAATGCTCTGGATCAATGCAAGGAGACGGACAGCGGACTTTGACGTTGCTGTATGGACAGATACAAACGGGGCCGCTGTGCCAATGCTCCATCATAACTTAGGTCTCCATGGCAACATCAGTCTGTTTCCTCTCTTAAATGGAGCGTGCTGCAGGTTAGAAGCTCCACAAGGCAATAACAAATAGGCTTAGTGCTCAAAGGTAGGTTCTTGAAGTAAGTCAAATACATGAACCGGAATGTGTCCTTGCAATAACCACAATAAATACATGTATCAGGAAATATCCTTAAATACAAAGCTAACACACTGAAATGAATCTTGATGACATGAATACTGTATTATGTGGTGTGGCTTAGTGAGAAGTGGGCAGACCAACACAGGGTGGATGTCTCACAGTGTGGATGTCTCACAGGGTGGATGTCTCACAGTGTGGATGTCTCACAGGGTGGATGTCTCACAGTGTGGATGTCTCACAGTGTGGATGTCTCACAGGGTGGATGTCTCACAGTGTGGATGTCTCACAGGGTGGATGTCTCACAGTGTGGATGTCTCACAGTGTGGATGTCTCACAGTGTGGATGTCTCACAGTGTGGATGTCTCACAGTGTGGATGTCTCACAGTGTGGATGTCTCACAGTGTGGATGTCTCACAGTGTGGATGTCTCACAGTGTGGATGTCTCACAGTGTGGATGTCTCACAGTGTGGATGTCTCACAGTGTGGATGTCTCACAGGGTGGATGTCTCACAGGGTGGATGTCTCACAGGGTGGATGTCTCACAGGGTGGATGTCTCACAGTGTGGATGTCTCACAGGGTGGATGTCTCACAGGGTGGATGTCTCACAGTGTGGATGTCTCACAGTGTGGATGTCTCACAGGGTGGATGTCTCACAGTGATGTACCTGAGTAGTGCTGCACCAGCTGCTGCAGAGTGTCAAACTGAGCCCTGGTGGTGATGTAGTAACCGCCACTGTCCAGCTTTCGGATCTTATAATGCTTGACATGGTCCCCTTTCACATCGTCCCAGTCCCGTATGGACAGAGAGAAGGCACCTGGGGGACACACCGTTCAGAGACTCAACATCAGGAACCTGACTCCGATTGCAATCAGGGAATGTCTGAGTGACGCAGGTTGATAGTGTCAGTGGGCTCACCCTTTGTGGTTTCACTCTCCCGGATCAGATAGGTTCCTCGAGGATTGCCAGTGGACAGCAGCTGCCTCTCTGCATCCTTACGGCCCAGTTTACCAAAGTACCAGCTGCAATGAGAGGAGAAACCATGGTAACCCAACAGCAGCTTGGTCAGAAGTAGAATAGACTGCAGGAACGTCCTCTTGCTCCAGTCTTAGTTTTGTTTGTTTCTCACATAAGGCGAGTTTCAGACTTCACCGGGTCGTTGTGAGATCCAGATCATCGTGGAGATGTTTCCTGAGAACTCATTAGCAGCCCCTGAACAAGGCCCCCACTGATCCAGGCACCATGTCAAACATCACAGCCCCCTTTAGTCCTGTCAAGTTACATTGTCTCTTTCGTTCAAAGAGCTCTGACGAGTTTTGGATTTTGAGTGCAATACAAAGTGATCCTGAACACGGGACATGTTATTGTGAATCCCCCCAAGCAGACTGTCTTCTCCTTGGTAACCTTTAGAGCCAGTATTTAGCATTGTGGCTGACACACACACACACACACACACACACACACACACACACACACACACACACACACACACACACACACACACACACACACACACACACACACACACACACACACACACACACACACACACACACACACACACACACACACACACACACACACACACACACACACACACACACACACACACACACACACACACACACACACACACACACACACGTAATGCTGACTGTGCTCTTTGTCCTGTATTTCTTTCAATTGTATTTTGAGAGACTTCACTTTTTCACTACTAGAAAACGAGGAGTCCTAATGGCAGTGATGTTTAACATTTGAAAATGTAAGTTAAGATGTGCATATCTTTGTCATTAGGCTCATGGAGAAACCCTTGTGTGATGCAGAAGGAATGCAGACTGTTGATTGGACAGGAAGGCCCTCTGCCTCATGTGTGGCTGTGGTGTGGGACACCATCGTCCTACATGACCTCCAAGATGTGGGCAATGGGGGCAATCTACAGCCTCATTCTCGAATACCCCAGCAATATGACGTACTCTTTAAAATCTTCAGAGAGTCAGCATCAAACCGGACCAGTGCTGAGCAAGAATCCATAGGCTCAGAAACACACAGCTGAGATCAGCTGTTTGCAGCAGTGTAGTTGGTACAGGTCTTATATGAACGCAGCTACTGACATCCTCAACACAAATGAGATGCACATTTCAAGCCCTGTTTGTTTGGAGTCTCCTGCTCTGAATTATTGATATGTCTTATTGTCAGTTACAGTTTTGGAAGTATTGAGGTATTAAAATAACATGTTATAGCAGACAGTTTAATACAGCATATTTCTGGTATATTCATTTGTAATGTCACCTGATATATAAGAAGTGTGTTGAATTGTGTTGTCACTAATATATGTGTGTTTTTATATATTCATATGTGTTAAACTTCAATGGAAGAGTACATTTTTTGGACGAGAGGTTTTTTCTATTAATATTCCTATAATGATGTCCCATCTTTAGTAGATTAGCGCAAATGGTCTTTTCTTCCACTTTTGTGTTATAATCAAAAGGTGTTGTTTTGGCTATTTGTGAGTAGGTGAGGTGCAGTACAACCTGTGATTTCTGCCTTGAGTAAAATGATTACCCGTGGAGGAGTATTTTTCAGAAAGTCAGTAGAAGAGGCCCAGGAGTCTCTTTGCTAATTATCAATGGTCTTTGCAATGAACAGCAGATGTACCCATGTTAAGTGAATTGGTGAGAGGTCAGAGGAACTCCAAGAGAGGGGCTTCCTCAGATATAATACAGTTAAAGCCTTGTTGGTTAGTGGTTCACATCCAGCATGTATTAGCTAAGAAACGATAACAATGTTGGTGCGTAGCTGCATAGGGGAAAATGTGCGCTCGTGGGCAGACTTAGTTAATTGGATAATTCATATCCTGCAAGACTCCTAGAGAGGCCATGGGATAATGGTCGTTCTGAATGTATCAATACATGTATTCCTGTTAAGTGAGCTGACTTGAGTGAGGAAGTTCAGAGGAGGCTTTAGTATATAAGAACAGTTAACCTTTGTTAAGTTAACTAATCCTAAAGATGAGACGCAGAGAAAAACATGTGACATTTGTGTTGTAGGCTGCATAGGAAAAATGTGGGTGTTCATTGCAGTGGCTATACCAAGCCCCCAGGAAGTGCGCCGGAGTCTGATGAGAATATTTGTTGTGGCCAAACGGCGGTACTACACTTCCTTTAGGTTGCTGGGCCCAGAAACACTGTTTCCCATTGACTTACAGTGGTCTGTAACTCGTTGGATATTTTTTTTTAAACTAAATAAACTACCCAGTATGAACACTTGTATAGCCCTTATTAAAAACATTTGTTCCTCAAGTTGTAAAAATGTGCTAATAACGTTATTCTGAGAGTTATTTCCCTCGGCATTATGAACGTGCATCTAACCCACGGGACCGTGCCGCCCGGCACGTTCATGTTACGTGTTCAGCACTACATGAGTTTCTCTTTACCCATGGATGCACAATAACAACGGACCATATCGCCTTACTGCCAGCCCACGGAGCTGTAATATATATATATATATATATATATATATATATATGGAAATAGGATATTGTTATTTTAACTCCACCACAGTAATCCATCATCAGCTTCACTTTTTAGATAAAGTTTTAACTCACAATTGATCATAACAGGCTTCAACATATACATTTGTATATATTACCAAGTGGTTTTATGTACAACCCACACAAGTATCATGCTAAATGAAGCTCTGTTGCTTGGACATCACTAGATCCTGATGTCAGCGTAATATAAAAGTACATAACCATTGATGTGTAACTTAGCATAATGTACTAGCTAGCCGCTAGCTGCTAGCTGCTAACTACCGCCTCGTTAATATAAATCCAGTACCATGCTGTCATGAACGCGCGGTGCTGTTACGTGTACGCAAGTTCACGTGCTTAATGTGAACGAGCCTTTTGGGCGGCGTGGTTAAAGTTGCGCATGCTCTATGAGCGCACATACGGGTACTTCTCAGGCATGCCGGGTAATCTGTGACGTTTCGCTCTCTCAAAAGTTGGGCCATTTTGTCATCATGCGCCATTGAGCAACTCTCATAGGAATGAATGAGGCCCCGCCTCCCACGTTGTATCCAGTTCTTAATATACATCCATGGCCTATACATGCTGTGTGATTATTGATCAACTGTACCTGTGTTTGTTTTATTTGATTCCTCTCTGTTTTATTCTTTCATGTCCTGCGTGCTAAATTGCCACAACATCTTGGAGTTGGCTTAAATATATGTGTGTGCTTAATTACTCTGTATGAAGTAGGAGCAGTTTGCATGGCAGGACACTCTCTTCCTGACTGGCTGCCGTGGTCCGTATCTCACGCGGTGGTAGGAATTGAGCCCGGAGTACTCTGTATTTTGTACTGTTGCAGAGTGCTCTGTATTTTGTACTGTTGCAGAGTGCTCTGTATTTTGTACTGTTGCAGAGTGCTCTGTATTTTGTACTGTTGCAGAGTGCTCTGTATTTTGTACTGTTGCAGAGTGCTCTGAATTGTGTATTGTTGCTTTTAATGTACCATTAAAACAGATTATTGTGTAACCTTTATTCTGGTGCTTTGAGTTCCTTCTTTTATACATTTGTTGATCTTATGATATAACTAATACATCTGACTCGAAACACATTTAAAGTTCAAATCAATCCTCATCAATCAAGTTTTTACATTCAGAACTTGAAAATGTGAGTTATAATAATAACAAAATGTGAGTTTGTTTGACTCGGAAAATAAGGTTTACTTGCACTGATAACGTTAGATTAGTCTTTGTTTTAACTTTAGAGCTCAATCAACTTAGACAACTTAAAAAGCAATGTTGACACAACTAGAACTTTGAAGTATATCAACTTGATGAACTTGAATCAATGAAGAACAAGCTGATTAAATCAAATTGAAGACAGTCTTTGTCTTAACTTCAGTGGACGGTTGGCAGCAGGTCTGCGTGTGGTGCACTCACTAGTTCATGTCCTGCTGCCTTGTCCCTGCAGACCTGTGCTCACGTAATTCTTTATTCATAGTTTCATGAGGAGTAAACATCTTCAACTAGCATTATTATAGCAGACATGTTTCAGAAGCTGCGACTGAACATACTGATAAGAGAGAAAGAGATCATAAAGAAGTGAAGGATCACCTTCTGAACCCTAACCTTCAAAGTGTTTCCCTCATGCGCTGAGACTACATCGAGAGAAGAAAAGAGCACAGGAGCAGTGCGACACCAAGGTGTATTCACAGAGGAAGCTGCACCCACACCTTCACACTGCCTCAGAGTCCACTGAAGGCATCCTCGTTCAAGAGACTATAAAAACATCATCGTATGTGAGAGTGAAACCTAATGAAGGAGCATACGCATCGTAAACACACACACACACACACACACACACACACACACACACACACACACACACACACACACACACACACACACACACACACACACACACACACACACACACACACACACACACACACACACACACACACACACACAACTCACTCCTCAGCCTGGATGGAGTCCACTGGAGCCACGTAGTTACTGGGAATGTAGCCACTGCCCCCGCTGGTGAGCGAGCGAGCATCCCACCAGTCCCCTTCACTGAGAGAGAGAGAGAGAGGGAGAGGGGGAGAGGGAGAGAGAATTAACAGAAGAAGAATAATACACTTCATTTTATCAGCAGACAAGATCAATGCCATTCACCCAATCAAACTGCTGCTGTGTAAACCAGAAGGAAAGAGCAGCTGCCATCATGAACTGTAACTCCACATCTGAGCCGGCTCCATTTCCTTTCTTTTCAAAGCTGGACAGACAGAATGTGAACAGGACACATGGTGGTAGTCCAAGGTCTATGCCGTGACTGTTTCTAAACAGCTGGTCACAGCATTGTGCTTTAACAGAGATATCTTACTGTTTAACTCAGCCAGGAACGAGAGAAGTAACAGGTGCTGCTGGTAGAAACAGGCATCACTTTGGAGCAGCCATGCTTCCAGGCGTGATGCTGAGCTCAGGCCGTCCTGACTGCAGCTCTGCGCTCCAGCAGCTCTCACTCAGAGCACAGACATGTGTTCCAGTAACTGGTCAGATCTATGCATCCTAAGGGAGATGAACGTTTTAGCGAACAGGTGAATGGACAATATGAACTTAACAGGTGCTATTTAAGTTCAGTGGACTATTTCTATCTTTTTGAATATTTAATTTGGCCACAGGCTCGCTGTCCACATGCTAGGCTAACCACATCCTGAATCCTAACAACATGTGTTCTCCTGTCACTATTGTTACAAAACACAGCTTAAGTGAAACACACTAACGAGGTTTACTATTGTTGATCATGTTGTGTTAGCCTCTGCAGCGCTCCTGTGTAAGGGTTGTGATGAACTGAAGCTGAGCTGCTTTTAAACATGGGTGACAGCTTAATGTCTCAAAGGTGAAACAGGGCAGACCTCACAGCCGTGAGTGTCTCTCTGATGTCCCCGGTGTGTCTCTTCCTCACTAACCAGCAGCTCTGTGGGCCCATCCAGACCTCACAGCCGTGAGTGTCTCTCTGATGTCCCCGGTGTGTCTCTTCCTCACTAACCAGCTGCTCTGTGGGCCCATCCAGACCTCACAGCCGTGAGTGTCTCTCTGATGTCCCCGGTGTGTCTCTTCCTCACTAACCAGCTGCTCTGTGGGCCCATCCAGACCTCACAGCCGTGAGTGTCTCTCTGATGTCCCCGGTGTGTCTCTTCCTCACCAACCAGCAGCTCTGTGGGCCCATCCAGACCTCACAGCCGTGAGTGTCTCTCTGATGTCCCCGGTGTGTCTCTTCCTCACCAACCAGCAGCTCTGTGGGCCCATCCAGACCTCACAGCCGTGAGTGTCTCTCTGATGTCCCCGGTGTGTCTCTTCCTCACTAACCAGCTGCTCTGTGGGCCCATCCAGACCTCACATCGCCTCAGACTCTCTCAAACACTCATCTTCCATCCATCCCACATTTCTCACTGTTCCTCCTTTTCATCCTTTCATATTTTCAAACTGCATTCCAAAAGACCCTCACATCTCCATTTCCAAAGCAAACATTCAGTCTGTCAGTCTGTCAGCCTCACAGACATCAGATATATGATCCATGATCTGCCACCATATGGATCATCGAGTTATTTAAAACAGGAAAAGGGTGTTCCATGTGTATCCGTGTGTTATCACAGTGCTACAAACATGTGTACTTGTCCTTTGTCCTCTCTTTATTTGCCCCTCTCTTCTTCACATGCCTCAGCATCCAGCTGCCCTGGGGACAGCAGTCGTGGTTACACATCTTTACCAATGTTTACACATTAACGCACAATTACATCCCTGCTCTGACGTTTCCCTGTGACTCATCGTACCGCTTGTTTCTATCACATCCCTGAGGCTCCAGGGGGGGGGGTCTTTGGTGTGTGACAGGGATGCTAAAAGCAGAGGAGGACCCCTCCATAACAACTGGCTTTCTTAACGAGAGAAAAGTATGCAGGAGTGAGAGAATGTGTTTGCTGAGTGAGATGTGTTGGTGGAGCGAGACATCAACACGGGGCGGGGCGGCCTGCGTCTGAGCGAGACATCAACACGGGGCGGGGCGGCCTGCGTCTGAGCGAGACATCAACACGGGGCGGGGCGGCCTGCGTCTGAGCGAGACATCAACACGGGGCGGGGCGGCCTGCGTCTGAGCGAGACATCAACACGGGGCGGGGCGGCCTGCGTCTGAGCGAGACATCAACACGGGGCGGGGCGGCCTGCGTCTGAGCGAGACATCAACACGGGGCGGGGCGGCCTGCGTCTAAGCGAGACATCAACACGGGGCGGGGCGGCCTGCGTCTGTCCCGCTGCCTCTTTTGTCTCCTCCTAGAAACAACTCTGCTCTGCCACAAAACACAGAGGAACAACCAGAGTAAACAGAGAGCCCGCCTCCTGTCTCCTCTGCCCCACTGAATGCTGGGTAGAGAATAATTAGACACAGGACTGGGATGACTGACAGGAGGCACACTGTGTTTATTCACAGCCTGCAGTCCCAACAATGACAATTTCATTTACAAACAGTAGACTCACACCCAGGAGCTGTGTCCTGACAAAGCTTCACAATACATGCGCTGAATTCAGGGCATTTCAAACATGAGGGATGGAGACCTGTTTCCTGGAGGGACCGCAGCCTCGTGGCTCTCTAGTGGCCCTGCATCACTCACTTCCTGCCAGCTCTGATGGGCTCTGCCACCTGTGTCCAGCAGGGGGCAGTGTGGCGGGCTGGAAGAGGCAGTGAGGCCTGGGCAGGAGGTGGAAGTGAGAGAGGCTGCGTTTCACTTCGGTTAAATAGAGGCTTCTCAATACTCAAATTTCCCCTCCTCGACTCCTCGACTCCTCGGTCCTCCGGTAGTGACCCGGAAATGAATTTCAGCGCGCCATTTTGAAGGACGTCTCATTTCTCTAAATGCACACCGAGGACCGAGGATCGAGCGTCGAGGAGGCTCTCTGGAGGAGCTATAACCGAGGATACACTGATGGTTCCTCCACGGCTCCTCCGCGGATGCATTTCCGGGAACGGTGGAGGCGTGACGCACGGCCGGACTTATCTCAGCCAATGACAGCTCTGCATGCATCCCCTGGATATTATTTTAGAAACTGCTCTCATCGCAACGCGATGTTTACAGTGAGAACAGCTGTGAGGCCCTGCAGAAAGCAGAGCAGTGTGTAAAATAAATATCACTCAGTATAACAGACCTACTCTCTTTATTTGATTTAGTTTAGTAGATATATACAAACAAAGAGTCGATATTTTTCTAAAACCATTTAGTGCTTCACATAATAAAATACACAACGGCTGTAGCCTGATTATGCTTTAGGAGCTGTAGGTGTGTGTGGTACAGTGTGTGTGTGTGTGTGTGTGTGTGTGTGTGTGTGTGTGTGTGTGTGTGTGTGTGTGTGTGTGTGTGTGTGTGTGTGTGTGTGTGTGTGTGTGTGTGTGTGTGTGTGTGTGTGTGTGTGTGGTACAGTGTGTAGGTGTGTCCTGTACAGTGTGTAGGTGTGTGTGTGGTACAGTGTGTGCGCAGATGCGGCGGACAGACAGGTCTTAGTTGGTTTGGTGTCCTCTGCTTACTTTTAATACTTGCAAATACAACTTTTGGCCCGTAATTTCAATTCCCCATTTCAGCGACCAGAGAGAGGGGGGGGATATATCCAGTCTCTGATTGTGTTACGTTATTATGAGAGTGCTCTCATACTTTAAATTGCATATATTTATATAAATATATTTGTGTGTGTGTGTCCGCATCTGTAGCCTGTTATTGTCTCATTATACCGCACTCTCAATTAATTCAAGGTAAATATGTGGGGGAACAATGTTCAGCTGATCTAACAGAGATTATAAAATATGACAAAACACTCGACAGCTGATGCAGCTGTTGCCACGTAATAATGAACGGACGTCGCTTTAATATGACCGCTCAGAGGAGAGGAGTTCTCATTTCTTTAAACGTCTGCTGCTTCCCCTCCTCTCTCCTCGGTTCCCCTCCTCGGTCCTCCGCTCGCATCTCCTGTGGGCGGGACTAAGTCTCGAGGAGGGGAGTCGAGGAGGGGAAATTTGAGTATTGAGAAGCCTCTAATGTGTCACTGACAGATGTCACTAGTCTCATCCCAATACCCCTCCTCGACTCCTCCTTTCCCTCACTCGCGTCCCTTCCTTGCGTCTTAGCTCCGCCTCCGTGAGATGCGAGCGAGAGACACGAGGAGGTGACGCGAGGACAGAGGAGTCCTCAGGTATTCATTGGGATGTCCTCGTTCACTCAAACGTCAAACTGAATAACCCCTTAGAACCGGCCCATTTGTTGTTAAATATTTATTTAAATGAATGAATCTTTCTCTTGTTAGTCAAGGAATTCAATGTATGATGGTTGGTCCTGCTATTGTGTTCCGTTGTGGTGTAAAATGTAGCCTACATTTAAATACAAATATAATGATAGTAATGTGAAAGCCTTTACTCTGAAAATGTGTGTCCTGTAGATCCCCACATTCACCACAAACCCACATTCAGGACTGTGCATTTTAAATAATTTAACTCAAACACAAAATAATACAAAAAGAATTGTTATTTATCAAGATCTAGCCATTTATGAAATAGCTTTCTTAATAGCTATGTTTTAGTGACGTTCACAATCATTAAACATGACTTAAATTGTTAGTATAAATTTAAAAAATGAATTGCACATAATAATTCCCACGGAGCTCTGAGCACTTAGACATTTATGCGACGCTTTTCCACTCATCTTCCAGTTGTCGGTTTTCCTCTGTTGAAATGGACCAGCTGTGGGGGCGGGGCTTTTATACGCGAGTAGTGAAAACACTAGGGCTGAAGTCGAATAGTCCATTTAGCTTAGGAACCTTCCTAACCGAGTGAAATGACCCGGAAGTCCCTCAGTGGCAGCCATGATAAGTGCCGTTCCAATTCTCCAAATGAAAGGAAAGGAGGTTTCAAACTTCCTTTATAACCTCCTTTAGCTTAGGAACCACTGGACCTCCCTTACCGAAAGGAGAGGAGAAAATGCTGCCCCACAATGCCTTGCAACCGCAGCATTTGCCATCACTCAACAGTCGGCCGTTCACGGAAACAACCGATTATGACCGAGAAATGATATCATGAAAGTTACGGTGCTTATTAAGCATTTTAAAACGTAAGTGGTAAGTTGCCAAAGTGTTTTGTTCTGAACGTTCATCAGTATTATAATCAAAAAGAGAAATATGAACGTTAGTTTTTACTGAAATGATCAAATAAAGTCAACATTTCACGGTCTTCACTGAGCTGTGTGGAGTGTGTTCAACTTCTAAAAGATGTTTGAATGGTGATATACACAGTGATAGATGTTAAGGACTAACGTTTATAATAAATACATCTGTATTGATTTTAAGATCTTTAGTTCATGCAATCATACGTATTGGGATCATTGGTATTAATGTGGACCGGAGGGAGAGGGTGACGAGCATAAGTTTCACTTTCCTTTTTTATTTCAATTCCAACTTTGGTCATGAAGAATATGTTTCTCTGTTGTCCACGTTCATAAAGCAAAGCAGCAGCATCAGAGCACGGTGCAGAGTCTCTAGATGAGTTTACAGCAGTCCCTCGTTCTTATTGAACATCCATGTTGTAGTCCGCTGTATAGAAAACTGTAGTTTCCATAGTTTCCCCAGCAGACGCACATTCATGACGTCCGCTGGCACATCATAAACACGTCGGATAGTGAAAGTGCATTCGGATTCTCTAAAGTACCGCAGTCTCTTCTCCTAAGTCCTTTTGAATTCTCCTATCCACTATCCCTTAACCCCGTGACGTTTCACTCAGAGGTCAAGGAATAGATGATAGGGTTAGAACTTAGGAGCTGATCTTTGAACTATTCGACTGCAGCCCGGGCTTGCGTTCCGATAATCCAAAAATCAGCTCCTAAATTCTAACCCTATCATAAGATAAAGGAGGTTATAAAGGAAGTTTGAAACCTCCTTTCCTTTCATTTGGAGAATTGGAACGCCACTTATCATGGCTGCCAGTGACGTACTTCCGGGTCAGTTCACTTGATTAGGAAGGTTCCTAAGCTAAATGGACTATTGGAACGCAACCTAGGCTTGTTTGAGACAAGCGAGACCTGCGCAGTTGCGATCAACGTCTTGCTAGTGCGTTGCATGATGGTTAGTCATTTTGTCCGACTTGCTCTGGAGGCTCGCCTACATGAGACGTTGAAATCTCGCGGGACAAAGACGCAGCCTTGAGAGCGCTCATTAGTGGGTTTTACCCCGTGCTGCTGATGAAGCTCTCCAATTGGCTCAGCAAAAGTTTGTTGTTGTTTTGTGTCAGTTTTACGTCACTACTTCCATTCACATTTTTCATCATTGTTCCACAATGTTTATCATCATGAAATGAATATCTATATATTTTATACTATACTTGCACTGCTTACCGTTTTCATACTTTATATATCTTAGCATATTCATACACACTGTTCATACTGCTCACAGGCTGCTGTGTATATCTAGTGTATTCATACACACTGTTCATACTGCTCTCAGGCTGCTGTGTGTATCTAGTGTATTAATACACACTGTTCATACTGCTCACAGGCTGCGGTGTATATCTAGTGTATTCATACACACTGTTCATACTGCTCACAGGCTGCTGTGTATATCTAGTGTATTCATACACACTGTTCATACTGCTCACAGGCTGCGGTGTATATCTAGTGTATTCATTCACACTGTTCATACTGCTCACAGGCTGCTGTGTATATCTAGTGTATTCATACACAATGTTCATACCGCTCACAGACTGCTGTGTATATCTAGTGTATTCATACACACTGTTCATACTGCTCACAGGCTGCTGTGTATATCTAGTGTATTCATACACACTGTTCATACTGCTCTCAGCCTGCTGTGTATATCTAGTGTATTCATACACACTGTTCATACTGCTCACAGGCTGCTGTGTATATCTAGTGTATTCATACACACTGTTCAGACTGCTCACAGGCTGCTGTGTATATCTAGTGTATTCATACACACTGTTCATACTGCTCACAGGCTGCTGTGTATATCTCGTGCAGGGGTCTCCAACCTTTTTTAGGATGAGGGCTACTTTCAAAAAATAAAACAAGTCGTGAGCTACTTTTACTCCTCTTTTTTTTGTTATTTGCAGTGTATATATTAACACATTTTAACATTATTATATGCTTACCTTTAACCTTTGTGTGCTGTTTGGATCTGTGGGACCCGTTTTCAGTGTTTACTAAAATAAAATGTATGCAATTTAATTATTTTAATATGCTTTATTTGGGGGTGGACCTCACATCATCTAGGGGGGTCCGGGGGCATACAAAGATCTTTTGTTTTAATGTTGAAGTGAAATGCATCAATCTGGTGCACTTTGAGCACAACATGAATGTATGGATACAGCTCTCAACACTCAGATGAAAGGGATATGTATACTTTTCAATAATTCAAAAATCTTTAGAATATGATCACAACCAATAACAAATCAATTTTAAACTGTTTTTTTTTTACTGTCCTATAGGACACATTGGAATGATTTCTTACTTTATATTTTACAACTATATTAAATAGATAAAGGTGTGCTCTCTCTAGCTCTCTCTCTCTCCCTCTGTCTCGCTCGCTCACAGAGGCTGTGTGCTCCTCCGTGGCGATGACAGCTTGCGTTAAAAAATAATAATAAACATATTTGTAAAGTGGGGACGCAAACGGGATCGAAAACTGTACCCAGTGGAAATTACGCCATGCGTATGTATGCGTCAAGTGCAATAAATATATGCAAGTTGCAACACACACAGGGTACAACTCTGCCCCTCATGTGTTGTATAGGCTGGCACGACTGGGCTGTTCAATGGGGCTGATGTGTTGTGTAGATTCTGCCAGAAGGAACATCTGCGGTCAAACTCCTTATGAAGCGGGGAGGTGCCAGTGCCACATTGCTTTTCTTCCCGACTGCAAAGCTGGTCCCGCAAATCAAGCAAGAACGTGATTGGTCGATATTCATTGTGGGGGTGGAGGGAGGAGGGGTGTTACATAGATATAGAGTTGTAGTAAGTAGATAGAGTTCACGATGATTGAGGTTTCGTTTATGCATTGGGTAGATTCTTTTAATTACATTTCCTTTTTTTTGTGTGTATTTTTTACATTTTGGATTTGCTTGGCGAGCTATTTATTGAGGGCTTGCGAGCTACTGGTAGCTCGTGATCGACGTGTTGGAGACCCCTGATCTAGTGTATTCATACACACTGTTCATACTGCTCACAGGCTGATATCTAGTGTATTCATACCCCTCACTGTTTATTCATCATTCAATTCATTCTATATTTTATTCTGTAGATTGTGTACATTACTTTTCACTTTACTGCTTGTTGCACCTGGTTAGAAGCTAAACTGCATTTCGTTGTCTCAGTACCTGTAATCTGTGCAATAACAATAAAGTTGAATCTAATCTTGAGCAGGAACAAATGTATTTACTGAGTACATATCTGACATTAACGATTAAACACATGTGTGCATTCTTTATAAATGCAAACCGAGTCAAGCCGACTCCGGAGGTGGTGGTATGTACCTTAAAGTTGTTTGCAATCCGCCAAAAAACCGAGAGAAGAAGACGAAGCCGACTCCGAGCTGTCCGACTTCAGGCGAGCTTTTTGAGACCTCCCCCGGCTGCGATCGGCTATTCTCGTCTACTTTCGAGGCGAGCCGCAATGCGTCTCAAACAAGCCTACTTCCACGTAGTCTACTCTCGTGTATCCTCCCTTTCGTCTCCTCCCGCACCCCTCCTCCCGCACCCCTCCTCCCGCACCCCTCCTCCCTCACCCCTCCTTGACTCCTCCGTGTGCATTTCAGCTATTGGGACTAGGGATGGGAACGATTCATCGAATATTCGAATATTCGAAATTATTCAGGTTTTTTTTTTTTTTTTGGGAGTGATGCCTAAGTTGATTACATATTATCAAATTGAATAATTCAATATATATATATATACACGACAGTGCCATAGCTAAATGTGTTAGGTGACGTCTAACGGAGCCTACACACGGCGGCGTGCGTTGCCGCTTGGCGGTGGGCGTGTCTTGAGCTTGGGGAGTCAACGCGAGCAACCCGACCAACAACCAACCACATGAATGTCCCGCCCCTGACATACAAAGCAAAGCATTCATGCTACATCCATGCTGGCTAAATATACTGTCTATGTTTGCTAGCTGTCCATTCAAACGAAGTACACTGGATATAAACTCCCCAAACAGGCGAAAACCTACCAGTTTCACCCACTGTCTCTGCCACCTCCCCCCATGCCTGGCTCCTCCGGTTTGTATCCCTGTATGTAAAGAGGGACTGGTCATAGAGTACCGGGTGATTCCCTACCGCGACAATGATTTTCTCCTCCATTTTTTGACATATGGGAAATAACTGCGGTCTGGCTCTCCCAACATACACGCGGTTTGATTGGCTACTGCTTGTACTGTCAGATTTGCATACGCTGGATTTGATTGGCTGACGCCTCCGTCGAGGCGGCAAAAGTAGAACATTGCTCTACTTTTGCAGCGAGCACCGCGAGAGAAGTTACGCTTTGCTCCCACAATGCAGTTCGGCGAATCGTGACGTCACCCCATTCAAAGTGAATGGGCAGAAGCGTTGAAGCGGCAACGCACGCCGCCGTGTGTAGGGGCCGTAAAGGTGTGTGTTGCTCCGCTCACCGGCCCCTCACAGCGGGCAGAGCTGCAGGTGCTGATCTCTCTCTCTCTCGCGTCCGGTTATACTTCACTCGCGTTTATGTCCAAATCCATCATATCTAGCTAGTTCTAGCCAATTATATGGCTGCTGCCCCTCCCTCACGCAGACCCAAACCTCATCTTAGGCCCAAATATGGCGCAAATGAGCTCCGCAGCCGTTGCGAGGTTCCGGCGCTAACAGTTCATGTGCATGCTCCCCCGCCCCCTGTCAACACTCGTGAGTCGTGACACATGAGTGGCCAGCCTAAACAACAATAAGCGCTGCTTGGCAACCGTGTGTGGCGGCAAAGTACATAGACATTTTTACTGGAGAGATTTAGTTTTGCCGGTATTCAACATATTTTACCAGTCATAGTCCGGTAATTATTTACACTCTAAGAAGAGTCCTACACAACAGACATGGCGTCAAAAAGGAGTAATGTGTGGAAATATTTCGACCAGGTTAGTGAGTGCGGTGTAGAGTGCAAACTATGCCGAATTAAACCTATATATACATGCTATACCTTGCTATACCCGCAACCTCCGTTCCAGCTGAGAGGGTCTTCTCTACAGCTGGCCTGATTGTGAATCACCTCCACACATGAAAGCTGCCTAGCTGTCAAACTGTGATCACCAGTTCAATACATTTGAAAAATTCGACTTGGTTTCTACACTTATTTGAACATGTATGTAGTTATTTCCAAAAATCATTGAAAAAAAATTGGGTACAAAAAAAAAATGTTTGAATATTTTTTTTGTACACAATATATTTTTTTAGGATATGTACATTTCGAATATTCGAATATACATTTGCTTTCAAATTCCCATCCCTAATTGGGACGTCCTTCAAAATGGCGTGTCTTGATCGATTTCCGGGTCAAGTCTCGGAGGAGGGGTACTGGGATGAGGCTGTCACTACCCGATCTGCTCCCCTGCCCGATCTGTACTGTGCATGTGCGAGATGGTCCGCCATATTTGATAACTACATACGGCAACTCTAATAGGACACTTGACACAGTGGCATTTGGCAAAGCAGAAAAAGAACACTCAAAAACCCGACAATATTAATCTGAACGAGAGAGATGAGTTATTGTTATTACAACGTGACTTCACCATTATTTAACAACTCCTTTTATTGGGTCCTTTTATTGGGTTAAGTACATTGTCAGAATAAGTGAGAAATGGATTTAACTTCTGTTGGACAGCCATCATACATACTGAATAAATATTGACTGTGAATGTATGCAATATGTATGGCATTCATAATTTATATCTAATTACATTAACTGTGAATGTCCTTCATTTTATTTCAAATAAAATAAAACAAAAGATTTTTGTATAGATATTTGAAACGTTTATGACTCGCGCATGCACGATGCACATCGGAGCCGTCTAGACGTCAAATGTGCCGCATGTTGTCCAATATGGCGGACCATGTCGCACATGCGCAGTGCAGATCGGGCAGGGGTGCAGATCTGCCGAAATGACAATAAATGAAAATGTAAAACGAAAAAAGCGATCATGAAAATGTTTCCCTAATTTTGCTCTCAAAGTGCACCAGATTGATGCTTTTAACTTCAACATTTAAAAAAAAATCTCACCCACATTGAGGATGCTTCCTCCGCACATTATTTATTCCATGCGTCAAGTCAGGCAAATTGGGTCAAAATGTTATTGCATCAAAGATCTGTTAACATTAAAATCACTAAATATATGCTGTAACTATTTTGCTCAAGGTAACTCAAGGGCTCAGGTAATGTGATTACTATATGAATAATGGTCCAAAATAACATTAAATGCATAGGGTTTTTAGTTAAGTAACATACTTTCGTCGCCGACCGGCCGATAAATGCCGCGCGTTAAGTGGGCCTGTCTGTCAATTAATCCCCGGGCCACTTTTTCCACATGTTTGTAACTAAGTGAAACATGAATTGAAACAAAACACGGTATAAACTGAGGAGTGACTCTCATGTGTTTTCTTCACTCCGCTGGGAAACTGCTCTCATGTCAAGAAGCATCAGATCAGTGCATGCACTGCAGCGTCCAATCAGTGAGCGATACACAGTAAGGGGGCGGGGCGAGTGTCTGAGGATTTCACCGAAGGACGGTCTGGTGGTTCCTCGGTTATAGCTCCTCCATTATCGCTCCTCGGTCCTCCGGCAGAAATAAGGCCATTGGGACGCTACTCAAGATGGCGCAGACAAATCAACTTGCGGTGAGACCGAGACCGAGGAGCGAGGAAATGAAAAATAAGAGAAGTGAAACGCAGCCAGAGAGAGGAGGGGAGAAGATGCAGCTATCTCTGAGCTGGAGGAGGAGGAGGAGGAGGAGGAGGAGGAGGAGGAGGAGGAGGAGGAGGAGGAGGAGGAGGAGGAGGAGCTGGAGCTGTAATGACAGTGTGTTCCTAATGTGGCTGAGGCCCAGCGGGGGCTGAGGTGTGTGGAGGAATGTGCCGCTGGCTGGGACAGGAAGTAGACGGGTGTGGTGAGGAGGAAGACAGCCTGGCTGTGCCAAAGGTGATCGTGCAGTAGGGGGGTGTCGGGGTCTGAGACTCTGTACCTTTGTGTGAAAGCACAGTTTGTTGGAACACATCCAGAGATGAACTAGAATGGACTCAGCAATACAGCCAGCGGAGTGTGTGCCCTTCATGTCTTTAGCCCTCTGGATTCCTCCTCTCAGGCTCACGGCTAACCTCATGTTTAGAAACAGCTGACTCAATATTCCAAATCAATACAAATAGAATAAAGACAGAAAATGAAAGAAAGCTGTGTTTTCTGTCTCATTTCTGATGAAGGATTCCTGGATATAAGTCTCTCTCCCCCCCCCCCCCCAGCAGAGAGATGAGCAGCTGCAGAGACTTACGTGCTGTTGATGATCTGGAAGCGTTCTCCTTTCCTGAAGCTGAGGTCGTCCTCTGACCGCGCCTCGTAGTCATAAAGTGCCACAAAGAGGGTGACTCCTGCAGGGGGAGGAACACAGGGTCAGCACTCGGCACTTTAGCAGGAGGAGGAAAAGCTCACAAAACGTGGACCTGAGCGTGCACGGCTGCAGTCTGAGGACATGTGGAGCAGTCTGAGGACATGTGGAGCATTATGAGGACATGTGGAGCAGTCTGAGGACATGTGGAGCAGTCTGAGGACATGTGGAGCAGTCTGAGAACATGTGCAGCATTCTGAGGACATGTGGAGCAGTCTGAGGACATGTGGAGCAGTCTGAGGACATGTGCAGCATTCTGAGGACATGTGGAGCAGTCTGAGGACATGTGCAGCAGTCTGAGGACATGTGGAGCAGTCTGAGGACATGTGGAGCAGTCTGAGGACATCTGGAGCAGTCTGAGAACATGTGCAGCATTCTCAGGACATGTGGAGCAGTCTGAGGACATGTGCAGCAGTCTGAGGACATGTGGAGCAGTCTGAGAACATGTGCAGCATTCTGAGGACATGTGGAGCAGTCTGAGGACATGTGGACATGTGGAGCAATCTGAGGACATGTGGAGCAGTCTGAGGACATGTGGACATGTGGAGCAATCTGAGGACATGTGGAGTAGTCTGAGGACATGTGGAGCAGTCTGAGGATACGTGGACATAAGGACATGTGGAGCAGTCTGAGGACATGTGGAGCAGTCTGAGGATACGTGGACATAAGGACATGTGGAGCAGTCTGAGGACATGTGGACATGTGGAGCAATCTGAGGACATGTGGAGCAGTCTGAGGACATGTGGAGCAATCTGAGGTCATGTGGACATATCTGAGGACATGTGGAGCAATCTGAGGACATGTGGACATATCTGAG